>NW_025239016.1:0-4032 GCF_018294505.1 Triticum aestivum
GCCATGGAGCCGCGCGGCCTCATCAATGCCACCGGAGCCGCCGTCGATGCCACCGGATCCTCCCTCGCCGCAACTGCCTCCCTCGCCGTCACCGGAGACGCCCCTGCCTCCCTCGTCACCACTGCCTCCCTCGCCACCACCGGAGCCATCCTCTGTAAGCCCCCACCCCTCCTCTCTCTCTCATGCATATGTTAGCTAGTTTAATTATGTTAATTATCTAGGTTAGGGCAAAAATTTAGTTAGGGCTTTGACAGAGAAGTAGTTAGGTTAACTAGTTTAATTAGGTTAATTACCTAGGTTAGTGCAAAAATTTAGTTAGGCCTTTGACAGAGAACTAGCCAGGTTAACTAGTTTAATTAGGTTAATTATCTAGGTTATTTAGGCAAGTTTTATATTAAAGATGATCCCTTCCTAGACTTTTATTGTTGATTATATCTTTTCATTGAAGAGGTCATGTTGTTTGTGCCCAAGTGGCTTTGTTGTTTCAATGAAGCTGAGTGGCCTATATATGTTTTGCCGGAATGTTGATTCATTTCCGTTCCCGCAAATTTCAGGTTCTTGATTTGTCCACTTTTTAGCAAAGGTCATGCCAAATTTTTCCGTGAATTTCGGCATGACTTGTGCTACAAACTAGGACATATCGAGTGCCCGTGATTTGCCGCACCAGGAAGGAGTCAATGTTCCTGCAAAACAATAGGCCTTTTTTATGTCATTATTCATTTTATTAGGCCTAAAATTAATTGACTAGATTTAATCATAGGAAACATGGCCAGCAACGATGAAGGACAGGGTTCTGGTGATTGCGACGACGTCTACCGGGCGGCAGACAATTTTTTTAGCCTTAACGACGATCAACTGATGTTGTTGCTGGGCCCAACGGTGGCATCGGGGACTGAGACCGACACACAGACCGGTGCTGAGACTGAGACCGGCGCTCAGACTCGGAACGGAATCGAGACCGGCGCTGAGACTGAGACCGGCGCTGCCTCGGGGAGCGGAGCCGGTGTAGAACCAAAAGCAAAGAGGCAACAGGTTCCTAACAAACTCAGGACTACTAGACTGGTGGTCACGGAGGTGGATGACGGCAATTTTAGGCCAAAGGCGCCCGAGGAAGCGCGTCAATGCTACGGCAATCAAATAGGCTGCATCGTACGGACAACCGCCACCATCAACGATGAGAAACTACAGAAGATAGAAAATATGAGGAGCTCCCTCCTAAAGAAGTTTCACCACATATTTTTGTTCCCGGGCCGGAATGAGAAGGATTATGTAGATCCAGATGAGGACCCGGCAATGAAGAAGATAAACAAACACGCCATGACCAAGTTTAGCGACGCGTTGGCCGCCTGGAAAAATTGAGTGAAAGCAAGGATCATTGTCAATAAGGAACCCTACTCCGAGATTGTAAAGGATAATCCGACAATCACGAAAGAGTAGTTTCAAATATTCAAGGAGGCTTGCGAGGCCGAAGCTGCCACAAAAAAGTCTAAGTACATGAAGGGGCTTCAAGAGAGGAACATTGGGAGCCACCACATCGGAAGCCGTGGTTACGGCGGAAAGAGGTCCAAATGGGCCAAGGAGGACGCGGAAGCCGCGAGTCTGGGCATCCCAGACCCCTTGGCGGAGTTCACCGTCCCGCAAGAGCGTGACGTCCTCAGGGCCCGGCACCGTTGGGACCCAGTGAAGAAGGTTTCCGAGACAAAACCGGTCATTACGGAGTTCATGAAACTGCTGGTAATTTTAGTTTCTGGTCAATTCGACTGCACACATTAGTCACATTTTTGTAAACGATCCTTGTGCCTTTTGCGGAGAGAGCAGCACAGGATTGCGGCCGAAAGCGACTCGCCGTCTAAGGCATTGGCGAGGCCCAAGTGGGACACTCCATTCAACCGGGCGTTGAACATATTGAAACAACAACCGGTGGATACTCGACCGTCGTATGGACGCGTGCACGGTGTCGGAGACGGCGCCACGTGGAAGAAGTACTACCGTGAGAACACGGAGGAGAGAAAGGAAAGACGGAGGTTAAATGAAGAAAACATCGACAAGAGGGTTGAGATTGCGGTTGAGAAGAAATCAACTCAGACAGTTGCAATAGCAGTAGCTGCCGCAAAACAGGTGGCTGTAGATATTTCTACTTCCTTGGTTCCGGCCGTTTTCAATTGGACCAGGCAAAATCCAGAAAAAAATGTAGCAGACTTTCCCCTTGCTGACTTCTTGGCGGGGAGCAGCTCGACTACCATTGCACCAGCACCTGCTCCCGCACCGGCTCCCACACCGGACGTGCTCGATGGTGCTTCATCTTTAGCTGAGCTCGACGCCCTCACGGTATCTGTCACACCGGCCCCCTTCAATATAAATGTATAATCTCCCGTTTCCATTGCCTTTCGGATGTCTCACGTCACAGACTTTTCTTTGCAGGACGACGAAACCCCGTGCACCATATTATACACCATTGTCGACCAGAAGGTGGACGTGGGGAAGGCCACGATAATGGAGCCAAAGGAACCATTGTTCCACAGCCGGCCGATCCCCCCGAATGTCTTCAAGGTTTTCGTGGCCAGTGTCAAACCGGGCCACGAGGATTTGCCTCCTCCAATACTAGTGGGGGATGACGACAAGACACCACCGCGGCTTGGTGATTGTTGCAATCGGTGGGTCCTGTTGTGGCCAAAGAGTCTACTACGTCTGGAGGCGGCCGAGAGCACACCCACGAGCACGCAGCCTCAGCAAGGTATGAACATCAACACCCCACCTACCCAATTAGCGTCGGGTGTCGGGTTGGGTGATAGCGGACGGGGTAAGGAGGAGGCTCCATTAGTCGCTGATGATGTCGCCATGGATGAGGATGAGGACGACGATGGCGCTGAAAAGTATGTCTATACTGGCGCCTCCTCAGGGTTTGAGCATCATGAGTCGGTGACTGAATTGCTGTCTCAACGTATTATGGACGACCTTGCGGTAGTAAAGAAGTCTAGGAAGAGAGCAAGGAAAGGCAAAAACGTTGATTCTATGATCCAGCTACCTCAGCAGCTGATGTCTACTACACAACCTTCTTCTTGTAGACGTTGTTGGGCCTCCAAGTGCAGAGGTTTGTAGGACAGTAGCAAATTTCCCTCAAGTGGATGACCTAAGGTTTATCAATCCGTGGGAGGCGTAGGATGAAGATGGTCTCTCTCAAGCAACCCTGCAACCAAATAACAAAGAGTTTCTTGTGTCCCCAACACACCAAATACAATGGTAAATTGTATAGGTGCACGAGTTCGACGAAGAGATGCTGATACAAGTGCAATATGGATGGTAGATAAAGGTTTTTGTAAACTGAAAATATAAAAATAGCAAGGTAGCAAGTTGGTCACCAAAACATACATCAAGTGAATCACGTGATATCCCATTGTCACCACAGATACGCATGACAAGACATACATCAAGTGTTCTCAAATCTTTAAAGACTCAATCCGATAAGATTACTTCAAGGGGAAAACTCAATCCATTACAAGAGAGAAGAGGGGGAGAAGAAACATAAGATCCAACTATAATAGCAAAGCTCACGATACATCAAGATCGTGCCAAATCAAGAACACGAGAGAGAGAGAGAGATCAAACACATACCTACTGGTGCATACCCTCAGCCCCGAGGGTGAACTACTCCCTCCTCGTCATGGAGAGCGCCGGGATGATGAAGATGGCCACTGGTGAGGGTTCCCCCCTTCGGCAGAGTGCCAGAACAGGGTCCCGAGAGGTTTTTGGTGGCTACAGAGGCTTGGTGCGGCGGAACTCCCGATCTAATCTCTTTTCTGGAAGTTTTACGATATGTAGGTATATATGGGTGCAAGGGGTACGTCGGTGGAGCTGCGGGGGCCCCACGAGGCAGGGGGCACGCCCCAGAGGGGTGGGCGCGCCCCCCACCCTGGTGGCCAGCTCCCGTATCTTCTAACGTAGAGTCCAAGTCTATCAGGTGGGTTTCCTTCCAAAAATAACTTCTCCAGTTGATTTCGTTCCGTTTTGACTCCGTCTGATATTGCTTTTCCT
>NW_025239017.1:0-4032 GCF_018294505.1 Triticum aestivum
GGGCCCTCCCGGGCGCGTTTGCCCTGTTTCTTGGGGGGTCACGGTTCCGGTGCGGAGGTTGGCTTCTGGAACTGGCAAGAGTAACGGAGGATGCAAGAGCAACTCCGGTTCCTGCTGCAGAGGCGGATGAGGAGGTGAGATAGCTCCACAGTCGCATCCCCTGCGACATGAGCAGCTCCAGCCGGGATGCCATTGATTCTCACTCTCGCTAACTAGGTAGGCAAAGGGCTGCTTGATGGTTGCTCAGCGGTGTGCCAAGAGCAGGTTGGTGTGTGTGTGATGACTGTCTCCAAACAAGCCGCTTATCCAGATGCCGCTTATATATCCTCGCTCTCCCAGTGAAGTGAACTACCAACACGTGCGCTCATCGAGTCAAAACGACGAGTGAAGAAGACATCAATAAGGACATGAAAACTGAGGAACGTGGCCGTTCAAACCACCACGCGAGGACGACGACTGTACTAGTAGTTCAGTGTTCAGACCACACCAGTCAAAGAATAGAATGAATACTGCACTTCAGACAAAGAATGTGGCGCTGGTCGGAGAAGTAGCATGCATGTGGCAAGAGTTTTGTTTATTGGTGAGCGCAGTTGGGGTGGTGACCATGCAGATTGGGACGGATATCAAACATTTTCAGAGTTGCGTCCATAAGATTTCTATAAAATCTCAAAACAGCAATGATATGCCGATGACGGCGGCGGAGCAGATAGAGACGGCGTCATCGGAGTGGCAATACAGCAAGCAATGACCAGTCAACCAAGGAGGGGGAGTAGGAAGAGGCGACCTTGTGGTTAAGTTCACAAGACCGAGGGTCGCTGGTGAGGTGGGAGTGGTGACCACGGTATGAAAGAGTGGGTACGCACACTTGATCTTGTCCCAGAAAACGGGGACCTCGCGAACCAACCTGTGGTTGGATGGTTAGAGGGACTGTGGTATTCCCAGCACAACAGGGTTCAAATCCTGGTGCTCGCATTTATTCCTGGATTTATTTCAGGATTTCCGGCGATGCGCATTCAGTGGGAGGAGGCGTTCCCATCGACGATGAGGTGCCTACGATGACTTCGTAAATTTCAAGATGATATGCCGGCTCAGTCTTTTGGAGGTGCTCATAGGGGTAGGGTGTGCGTGTGTGCATTCATATGGGTGAGTGTATGCGTGTGTATATGAACGCTTGTGTCTGTAGAAAAGAAAAAGGGGACCTCCTCCCTACTTTGATAAAAATCTTAAACCCAACATTAAGCAAACAAACCGGTTTGAATTGCGCAATGCGAACCACCAGAAAAACATCTAGACCGGGTAGCTTATTCTTCTTCATTGCGCGATAGCCTCGAACACCTCCTTTTTCGCAAAAGGGATGTTGAGCACCGCACTCTCTTCTGTACAAAGTTGTGGGATATCCCCCGACGTATCATCATCCAAGGATACAAAATTCTCTAATGGCACCCAAAGAGCATTTTATAGAAATTCGAGATGTGCAATTTAAGGTTCTCATGACCTACTATCGTACCCTCATCTTGTTCAAATTGGACACATTTTCTTTTTCCTGTGTTTTTCATTCGTAATTAGGTGAAAAAACTGAATATCACTGTCCTTTGAACAACCTGTTGTACCTTAGCTCTTAGAGCTCATTTGATCTCCCCTTCTCTGCAAGCTTCTTCTCAGCCTCTGTTTTAGTCAACTTGTCGTCGATATCAAGAGGATTCATCTCCGCTTTCATGTCTAGCTCATTGATGGGATTGATAAACCCTTTCTTTTTTCAATTCCTAAATCTCACTCCCACATTTAGTCCAACCCCGCAAGAATTGTCTTAAATGCCGAATCTTATATTGACATCTTTCCACATTGGACCGAGATAGCTAGAAAACTCCCTTTTTATCCTCAGTGAGACGAACCAAGAAAGTATACCAACGGGTACAAGTTCTTTAATCTTCTCTGTCACCAGGCTAATCGTACCCCTCCGTCTGCTTCATCTAATACACATTGTTCTCTCTTGTCTTATGCGAAAACATTGTTCTCATTATTAACTCCTCACTGTAATTTGTGCATAATTAGAATAGTAGATCAGAGATCCAATAGACATTCACAAGCTAATCTTACAGTCAAAATGAACAGCAATGTATGGAATTTCCCTAAAAATAATATATGAAATTGGAATTATTCAACTCATGACAAAACATCCACCACAAAAACAGCATAGATAATCATACTCATATGTTGGAGCTCACATAATGAATACATATAAAACACACAAAAGGAAATTATAAAGTATAAACCCACAGCCCATGAGGTGGGACCACTCGAACCTCATCGGGAACAACATGGTGATGATATTGCTAAAGTTTGGCAATGAATTCCTCCTTGGGCAGAGGATGCCGGAGAATAAAAGAAATCTAATGATGTTTTGCAAGCCTTCAGGATTCCTCGTGAAAGGATTAATTGCCGCCGTCAGGATCATCATTTTTGTGTCGTGGGAAACTGGTGGAACTGCCGAGCTTCATGTTGCCGGCCAGATCGGGCTCAAGTGCACCATCAAGGCGTTCTATGTGGTTAGGACTTGGGAGGTGCTCAAGATCTGAACCTGCAACACCACGGATTATTATCACACCGCCGTTACGGGGGACATCATTAGCTAAAAGATGTGCATGATGTATGCGTGCATGCGGAGAGTAGATAACGTTTTGGTAGTCTATTCTAGCCTTCAAAAACTTCTTATATTTGTGAACGGAGGGAGTAGTAGCTGAGTGCATACCTGGAAGAGGGGGTGGAGGCTGCTGAATGGGGGGAGTGTGCCCTGCTTGAGCTTCTGGAGGATCACCGTCACCGGTAGGATCAGGAATCTGGTGCGGAGGGAGGCTCCTGGAACTGCTAAGAGAAGGGGTAAGATAGCTCCACAGCCACTTCATGAGTAGCTTCAGCTTGGTTGCCACTGCCATTGATCCTCACCAAGTCACTAGCCAGCTAGGCAAAGAACTGCTTAATTAGTTGATCACTAGTGTACGTACGTGATTCTGTCAAGAGGAGCTTGATGTGTGATGACTGCCTTCAAACTGCAGGTTCTTGTGCGGCAGTGGCGTAGCTGTAGGGTGGCCAAGGTGGTCCATGGACCACCCTGGAATTCAGCCCATTAATATACTACTAGTCTATCAAAAAAAGAAAGAGAAGAAAGCAAGCCCAACTTAGCCCATGTATACGTGAAGGATTGGCTCGTTAGTCTCCGCGAACGCGTGTGTGCGCTGATTGATCGACACCAGAAGACGTTCCTGATTCCTGTCTCCTCTTGCAGTTCTGGAACCCTAGCAGCGAGCGCCATCCGCCATCGCCGCGCACTCCCACTGCGCATCCACCGGCCGACAGGGCACTCATCGACGTGCCGAACCGGTGGCCGGGCGAAGGACACTTGCCTGCGGCGGCAAACAGGCTGTCGGCGAAGCATTAGGTTGAGCACCACTTGTTTAGTTTTTCATCCTACTACTCCAATCAAAAGTAAGATATTTTGTTCTCCTTATTCATAAATTCAAAGTGTAAATTTCTTTTGCTATGAAGATTTGAACAAGTTAAGCTGAGATCTGAGAGTGCAAGATATAGTTTTACTTTTGGCAATTGATAATTGATAAATAGAAGTATAGAACTGACTTATCTTTAGGGATTTGATCCAGTTGATAGATACTAAATTAATGTTTGTGTAGAATTTTTGCAAAATGAAGAGGACTGGAGACATAGTATCTCTTTTGATTGCGTTATATACATCAGGCGAGATGCTTTCTCCAAAGTGAATGAAGATGATATAATTGATACTTTCATGGTGAGAAGGCGTTATCCCGACAAATAAGGTGTGAATCTTCTTTTATGCGAATTTAAGACTTAACCATGAATTTTATTATTGTGATGAAGACCTTATTGATATATTCTGTATGCATATGCTGGTTTAGTTGAATTTGTGGAGCAATTTTTTTTTCCTGTCAATTGGACCACCCTGAGATAAAATCCTAGCTACGCCACTGTTGTGTGGATACTTATAATGTCCAAATCTTA
>NW_025239018.1:0-4031 GCF_018294505.1 Triticum aestivum
GGCGGGCCCTCGGCGGTGGGACGGGGAGGCAGGGCGACGTGGCGCGCGCTGAGTGGGTAGGAGTTGCGCTGAGTGGCGGTGCAGCCACTCAGACGGCGCCAAGTGGCAAGAGGAGGCTGGGGGGCGCCGGATTTCGAGGGGGAAAGCGGCGGCGCGGCCCCCGAGGTGGAAGGAGGTGGTGGCTGCGGGTTGGGGGCGCGGAAAAAGAGGAGGAGGGGGTAGGATTCCAGATTAGGAAGGACTAGCCTTCCTTATATAGGCAGGGTTAGGGTTAGGGGGTTAGGAGGGGGTTTGAGGCTGTTTCGAAGCCGTTCGATCTCGATCGGACGGTCCGGAACAGAGGGGGGTTTAGGTGGGCTGCAGGTGGGCTGAGAAGAGGGGTTGGGCTGAGAGAAGAGGAGAGAAAGAGAGGCCCGGCGGTAGTTTCGGAGACCGAAACGTCCGACGATTAAACCGACTATATCGCGGTTGTAGGTTTGACGGTTGGGCTATCAAATGGACTCCGAATGCGACGAAACTTGGCAGGCGGCCTGTCTACACTATAATAAGACCGCACGAGAAGTTGCAACCCATTCCGAGAACATTTTTACGCCACTTATAAAATAATATTTCGGAGGTGCCGCGGGCGCGTGCGAGTGTGGTCGGGCTCAGAACGGACAACGGAGAGAACCGGCGGAACACAAACGGATGCAAGTTTTATGAAAATGATGCTGATGCAATGCGAATGATGACATGAGACGAGATGCATAACAAGAACAAAATGCAAAACAAACGACAAAAACCCAACCACGAAGGAAGTAACATATCGCATCTCCGGAAGAGGCAAGAGTTGGAGTTACGAATATGGAAAGTTGTATCCGGGGCGTTACAACCGTGCACCAATGGTGTTCGACAGGAAGCGCCTTTACAGCAGGAAGTCGAGCCTGCGGCGACCGGCCAACAAGGGTCAGTCCGGCCCAGCAGGTGGAAGAGGAGTGCGACGCGAACTGAAACGTCGCCGCAACGGTACGGAGCACCGCTATTTTTTAAGGGAAGGATTCCCAGGAGGTATATTAATGCTCATAACTTTTCCAGAAAGAGCGCTCGCCGGACAGTGTCCGGAGAGGTTGCCAATCAAGCCTCCGCCAGCCATGCTCCAACGCATGGCCAGGAAGGGGAGGCGAATACAAGGCATGAGTGGGACGCTCCTCCGACGGAGGATGCCGACAGGCTGTCCGCCACCCGGTCTGAGGTGGAGAGCGCCATGAATCACAAGCGTCACCGGACAGTTCTTCGTGACGCGTGTTTCTCCCCGGAGGCATTAAATGCCTTTGATGCGGGAAGTGCGCACCTCCGTGCCGCTCAAGATGGGTTAACCAGAGCCACGGAGCAGTATGTGAAAGACATACGTGTAAGTAATTTTAATAGTTATATATGCCAGTAGCCCCCGAGACTTAAAATGGTTAAAATAACTGATTTAAGGATCAATTTTTACGCAGGATCTTACGGAGAAGAATACCCATCTGTCCCAGGAGCTCCAAGAGTGCAAGGCCCAACTTGAGGCCGCACTGGCCGCCATAGGGGAGCCACAGAGACCCCCGCTGGTAAGACGTACCTTGAAAAGATAATTAATTAACAAAGTGCAGCGTGAATCTGACAATAATATTGCAGAGGGCGCCGGACTAGATCCGGACAAGCAACAACTACTGCGTCAGCAAAAGACTGGCGAGAGGGTGCTTATGAAGGTGCAGCAGGAGAGAAACAAGCTCCAAGATGCCCACACCCAGCTAGGAGAAGAGCTGAAAGGTGTTCGGGCCCAGCTGTCTGGCTCCTTGAAGGAGAATCAGCGACTTCGTCGTGGCATTTATAGTAAGTGCTTGAGGAAATTCCTTTGAAAAGAAGAATTCGGCGAGGAAGTCGTTTGACAGAAATATGTCTTTAGGTGTGCTCACAGGTCACCCTGCGGAGGAAATGCCTGGGTCAACAGGTGACCAACTTCCCGAGCTGGTGCAATTGTTCGAACGTGTTCGGCAGGCGATGAGTGGCGTCGTTCAGGCTTTATGCCCATCCGTCTCCCTACCCGAGGGCCTTGGTGAGCTTGCTGAGAAGCTCCAGGGAGCACGGCGACGCCTCCGTTTGTGGAAGATATCGGCCTGCCGTCAGGGCGCCAGGGAGGCCTGGGCCATGGTGAAGACGCGCTACCCGAAGGCTGACCCAAACCACATGGCCGAGGTCGGACTTGCGGGGCCTGATGGGAAGGAGATCCCTGTGAGCTTGATGTATGGCCACGTAGAACTGGCCGCGAATTATTCTCAACAGGACTGTAAATTAGACAGCCTATTAGATGGGATTGAGGAGGAGTAAAATCAGTCGGTTTGACGATGTAATTTGAAATGACATGTAAGATGCCTTCTAGCCGGATTGTAGATCATTTGTCTTTGCAGACCGTTTCGCTTCAACCTCGGGACCCAACAGTCCGGAGTGTGTCCGAATACCCCTACGGTTATAAAAGAACCGGGGCATGCATGGAGACAAGGCGTCGGGGTCATAATTGCTTTATCAGACAAGTGCCCAACTAGTTATGTTATATTACATGGTTAGTAAGAAACATCTTCCAAGGAGAATAGTTCCGTTAAGGGTTCCTTTCCCTGGGCGGCATGCCCTAAGGTGCAATGCCGGGCTGCGAAAATAGCAGAAAAAGCATCTGGGGGCTTATAAATAAGTAAGTAATAAATCATCTTTCAAGTCACCGACCGAATATTCTCTTAAGAACGCTAGCTTTCGGCTTCACCCAGTCTGAGGTACACATCCGGCTGACCCGGCAGTAACAATCGCAGAGGTGCTCCCTTTACCTCCTAGCCGAACAATCGGGAACGTAGGGGGTAAGCACAGGAGCCAGGCAACCCAGCTTGGCCAAAACTTAAGTCATATCGATGCATATAATGGTGAATAAAAGGTACATGCGGAAGTATGACACATGTATTGGGCGTGAAGCCCATATTAATAAGCTTCTGGTGAAGAAGCCCCCAGGTATAATGAGTGCTAGGAGCACATCAAGTGTGTGCGAACAAAGCGCAAATCAGCCTATAAAAGGTATTGAAAAAAAAGTGGGAAGAAGGAGGGGGACAAGAGACAGTAAAAAATATAAAAAGGTGGACGGGGGAGTGAGACGAACTCTGAGTCCTGCGTTTAGGCGTAGAATCTTCGGAGATGGGCTGCGTTCCATGGGTTCGGCTTGAGTCGGTTGTCAGATGCTTTACGTAGACAGTATGCTCCGCCGGTCAGGACTTGGTCGATGATGAAGGGACCTTCCCACTTGGGCTTAAGTTTGTCCTTTTTCTTGTCCGGCAGGCATAGCACAAGTTCGCCGACATTGTAAGTTTTGGCCCGTACTTCTCTGCTTTGATATCTTCGAGCCTGCTGCTGATAGAATGCGGAACGAGCCTTTGCCACGTCCCGCTCCTCCTCTAAGGCGGCCAAACTGTCCTGCCGATCCAACTCGGCTTCTCTTTCTTCGTACATGCGCACACGAGGTGAGTCGTGAATTATATCGCAAGGCAGAACTGCCTCTGCGCCATACACCATGAAAAATGGTGTGAATCCAGTAGTTCGGTTTGGCGTGGTCCGCAGCCCCCAGAGTACGGAGTCGAGCTCCTCTACCCAGTGCGTGTTAGATTCCTTAAGGGACCGCACTAGTCTGGGTTTGATGCCGCTCATGATTAGACCATTTGCTCGCTCGACTTGACCGTTAGTTTGGGGGTGATAGGCTGAAGCGTAATCGAGCTTGATGCCCATGTTTTTGCACCAGAGTTTAACCTCGTCGGCAGTGAAGTTCGTGCCGTTATCAGTGATGATGTTGTGGGGGACGCCAAAACGGTGTACTACCCCAGATAGGAAGTCTATCACCGGTCCGGATTCTGCCGTTTTAACCGGCTTGGCTTCAATCCATTTGGTGAATTTGTCCACCATGACCAATAAGTATTTGTGCTTGTGGGTTCCCCCTTTAAGGGGTCCAACCATGTCAAGCCCCCAGACCGCGAACGGCCAGGTAA
>NW_025239019.1:0-4031 GCF_018294505.1 Triticum aestivum
AAGTCTAGAGTTCAAATAATTTAAAAAAAATGAAGTGCCTGTGTAATAGATGAGTTCTCGTCCGAAACACAGATACTCCGAAAGAGACTGTCCAGTTTGTACACGAAGTGCATCCAGTTTTTGCCATAACCCTATCTACTCTTTTTCACATGCTATGTGGGTGAAATGATGATACCATGCCAAATTTTAACATTTTCAGAGTTCATTTTGTAGTGATTTTCAATTTCACGGTCATTTAGCTCTCTAAACAAATCGGTAAATGACTGAAAAATAGCAAATGATGTCTGAACGTGTTGAAAATTGATGACATCGCTTTGAATAGTGCATAGGAAACACAAAAAAATTATGGAGTTCAAATAAGTTTAAAAAATGAAGTGCCCATGTAACAGATGAGTTCTCGTCTAAAACACTGATACTCCGAAAGAGATTGTCCAGTTTGTACACGAAGTGCGTCCATTTTTGCCGTGACCCTCTCTACTATTTTGCACATGCTATGTGGGTGAAATGATGATACTACGTCAAGTTTCAACATTTTTCAGAGTTCATTTTGTAGTGATTTTCAATTTCACGGTCATTTAGTTGTCTAAACAAATCGGTAAATGACTGAAAAATAGCAAATGATGTCAGAACGTGTTGGAAATTGATGACTTCTCTTTGAATGGTGCATTCGGAGCGCAAAAAAAGACTGGAGTTCAAATGAGTTTAAAAAAATGAAGTGCACGTGTAACAGATGAGTTCTCGTCCGAAACCCCGATACTTCGAAAGAGATTGTCCAGTTTGTACACGAAGTGCGTCCAGTTTTTGCCGTAACCCTCTCTACTCTTTTGCACATGCTATGTGGGTGAAATGATGATACCATACCAACTTTCAACATTTTCAGAGTTCATTTTGTAGTGATTTTCAATTTACACTACGGGGTACGTCAGCAGATTAGATTTGTGTAAATACTATTCCCTCTACGGTGGTATGTGGAACTTATTTTGCAGAGCCGGACACGATCCTCGTGTTGAAAATCTCCTATGAAGTATTCGGAGGAGGAAACCGCCTTGCAATGCCAAAGACAATCTGCGCGCCGGACTCATCGTCATTGAAGCCTGGTTCAGGGGCTACTGAGGGAGTCCTAGATTAGGGGGTATCTGGACAGCCGGATTATATCCTTTGGCCGGACTATTGGACTATGAAGATACAAGATTGAAGACTTCATCTCGTGTCCGGATGGGACTCTCCTTGGCGTGGAAGGCAAGCTTGGCCATACGGATATGTAGATCTCCTTCCTTGTAACCGACTCTGTGTAACCCTAGCCCCCTCCGGTGTCTATATAAACCGGAGGGTTTTAGTCCATAGGACAACATACAATCATACCATAGGCTAGCTTCTAGGGTTTAGCCTCTCTGATCTCGTGGTAGATCAACTCTTGCACTACTCATATTATCAAGAACAATCAAGCAGGACGTAGGATTTTACCTCCATCAACAGGGCCCGAACCTGGGTAAAACATCGTGTCCCCTGCCTCATGTTACCATCCGCCTTAGACGCATAGTTCAGGACCCCCTACCCGAGATCCGCCGGTTTTGACACCGACAGGCCCCATTTAGTACCGGTTTGTGGCTCCAACCGGTACTAAATGGTGGCCTTTAGTGCCGGTTGGAGCCACGAACCGGTACTAAAGGGGTGCGTTGCGCTGCGCAAAGTTTAGTCCCACCTCGTCGGACGAAGGGCAGCCGCACTGGTTTATAAACCTAGCCGCGGCTGCTCTATCGAAATGCTCTGTAAACCAGGCTTCTGGGCCTACCTATGGCACGTTGTCCTGTGAGCCTGCTGGCCCTTGTGGGCCTGTATTTACATGCCCAAGGCCTAGCAGGCCCACTGGACAGCGCCCCAACAATTTTTTATATAGTTTTTTGTGCTTTATTTTTTTTCTATTGATTTCTGAGTAACCATCTCTACTTTTTTGCACATGCCATGTGGGTGAAGTGATGATACCATACCAAGTTTCAACATTTTCAGAGTTCATTTTGTAGTGATTTTCAATTTCACAATCATTTAGCTCTCTAAACAAATCGGTAAATGACTGAAAAATAGCAAATGATGTCAGAACATGTTGAAAATTGACGACTTCGCTTGGAATGGTGCATACGAAACGCAAAAAAGTCTGGATTTTAAATAAGATTTAAAAAATGAAGTGCCCGTGTAACAAATGAGTTCTCATTCGAAATCCTGATACTCCGAAAGACATTGTCCAGTTTGTACACGAAGTGCGTCCAGTTTTTGCCGTAACCCTCTCTACTCTTTTGCACATGCTATGTGGGTGAAATGATGATGCCATGCCAAGTTTCAACATTTTCAAAGTTCATTTTGTAGTGATTTTCAATTTCACGGTCATTTAGCTCCCTAAACAAATCGGTAAATGACTGAAAAATAGCAAATGATGATAGAAAGTGTTGAAATTTGACGAAGTCGCTTTGAATTGTGCATCGGAACGCAAAAAAAGTCTGGAGTTCAAAAAAGTTTAAAAAATGAAGTGCCTGTGTAACAGATGAGTTCGCGTTCGAAACCCTGATACTCCGAAAGAGATTGTCCAGTTTGTACATGAAGTGCGTCCAGTTTTTGCCGTAACCCTCTCTACTCTTTTGCACATTCTATGTGGTTGAAATGATGATACCATGCCAAGTTTCAACATTTTCAGAGTTCATTTTATAGTGATTTTCAATTTCACGGTCATTTAGCTCTCTAAGCAAATCGGCAAATGACTGAAAAATAGCAAATGATGTCAGAACATGTTGAAAATTGATGATGTCGTTTTGAGTAGTGCATAGGAAACGCAAAAAAAGTCTAGAGTTCAAATAATTTTAAAAAAATGAAGTGCCTGTGTAACAGATGAGTTCTCGTCCGAAACACAGATACTCCGAAAGAGACTGTCCACTTTGTACACGAAGTGCATCCAGTTTTTGCCATAACCCTATCTACTCTTTTTCACATGCTACGTGGGTGAAATGATAATACCATGCCAAATTTTAACATTTTCAGAGTTCATTTTGTAGTGATTTTCAATTTCACGGTCATTTAGCTCTGTAAACAAATCGGTAAATGACTGAAAAATAGCAAATGATGTCTGAACGTGTTGAAAATTGATGACGTCGCTTTGAATGGTGCATAGGAAACGCAAAAAAAGTATGGAGTTCAAATAAGTTTAAAAAATGAAGTGCCCGTGTAACAGATGAGTTCTCGTCTAAAACACTGATACTTCGAAAGAGATTGTCCAGTTTGTACACGAAGTGCGTCCATTTTTGCCGTAACCCTCTCTACTATTTTGCACATGCTATGTGGGTGAAATGATGATACTACATCAAGTTTCAACATTTTTCAGAGTTCATTTTGTAGTGATTTTCAATTTCATGGTCATTTAGCTGTCTAAACAAATCGGTAAATGACTGAAAAATAGCAAATGATGTCAGAACGTGTTGGAAATTGATGACTTCGCTTTGAATGGTGCATTCGGAGCGCAAAAAAAGTCTGGAGTTTAGATGAGTTTAAAAAATGAAGTGCACGTGTAACAGATGAGTTCTCGTCCGAAACCCCGATACTTCGAAAGAGATTGTCCAGTTTGTACACGAAGTGCGTCCAGTTTTTGTCGTAACCCTCTCTACTTTTTTGCACATGCTATATGGGTGAAATGATGATACCATGCCAAGTTTCAACATTTTCAGAGTTCATTTTGTAGTGATTTTCAATTTACACTACGGGGTACGTCAGCAGATTAGATTTGTGTAAATACTATTCCCTCTACGGTGGTATGTGGAACTTATTTTGCAGAGCCGGACACGATCCTCGTGTTCAAAATCTCCTATGAAGTATTCAGAGGATGAAACCGCCTTGCAATGTCAAAGACAATCTGCGCGCCGGACTCATCGTCATTGAAGCCTGGTTTAGGGGCTACTGAGGGATTCCTGGATTAGGGGGTATCCGGACAGCCGGGTTATATCCTTTGGCCGGACTGTTGGACTATAAAGATACAAGATTGAAGACTTCGT
>NW_025239020.1:0-4030 GCF_018294505.1 Triticum aestivum
AAGACATGAGCTTATGACTAATCCTTGATATCTCTCTTATGATGAAAATCTTGTGTCTTGGATATATTTGTATCTTGCATGTTATCTAACCCATGTAGGTACTTGGTTGAATCTAATTCCATGAGGTTGTAACCTACTCATATCTTGAGCAATCTCTACATCACCAAGTCTCTACACAAAGGTGGTTGAAGACAAGGAAGCACGAAACCATTCAGACATATCCTTTGACAAATTCTATGTTGAGCTTCATGATTGTCATTTTTGGATACACAAGTGCTCTTCCTTGCAAGAACTAACCCATGTAGGTAGATGGAATCAAATTACAAGTGGTGCTCCCAACTCTTGATGAGCTACATCAACCTTGAGCAAGCCACACAAGTTCAACTACATGGACATCACCACCAACCAAGGTATGTTATTCCATCTTAGAGAAGCTTTACTCCATGTCATGAGCTAAAGCAACTCGACAAGATGAGAATACATCAAGATGCTTAAACGAAAAATGGCAACCCCATTTTGAGCTTAAACGATGAGTATGACCTATGATCAAGTGATCTCACGTGACTCCTAAGTCAATATACTCTAAGATAGGTGACTTTGTCACCAACCATCTCTAGATGAAGTTCTCTTGTGTTCTTTTCTGAGGTTTTGCATTTGTCTCATGCATATTTGTTTCCCATTTAAAAAAAAACTTCATCTAGATTTCTTTCTGTTTGCTCTGCATTTTCTGCATCCAATACATTGCATATCATTCAGTTAATTCCTTGCAATTCTTTGTGATATATTATTAGTCTAGTGAGCTGAGGTGACAAGTGTTTTCTCTGTGATGAACTCGGTTCCACCGATTTGTTATTTTCGGTCCAACCGAACCCTTTCGGTACAACCGAAGCATCCCACTCGGTGCCACCGATTTCACAACAGGAAAAACAGTTTGCCACTTATTTTGTGTTTCTTATGATCCAGATCCACTCAATGAATCTTGTCCTCTACAAGCATCACATTTTTATAAATGCTTTGTGCTGTGACTCAAGGACCAAACCCATTCGACAGATTCCAGAAAACCCTTCTTAGAAATTGATGTCAAAGGGGGAGAGAGAGATCACATCAAAGCTTATCATTTAGAGAGAGATCACATCACAAAATATATCACCTCCTCAGGAGGAGGAAGAGATCTCCAGGGGGAGAGAATACTCAAGTAGAAAGTATTTCTCAAGGATCCCAGATGCTTGGTGTTCAAGAGGAGAGATGCCACATGTCTTCTTGAGGGGAAAGACATGTTCATATGTGCTTATCTGCATTAGTTTGCATTAGCTCTGTTCATTTATATCTTTCAGCTCTGATTTTCTGTTCCCTATCTTCTCCCAATATCCCATGCTAGATTCAAGGGGAGCAAGACATCTAAGGGAAAGAAATCATTTAATTTCATTGCATATCTTTACTCTTGGGGACATGTCTAATCCAATGTGGTACTTAGTACTCACTCTTTACATGTCATCCCAGTCTTGGTATTCTTGTGGTTTCTTCTGTTTGCTCTGGCTAGTAGATGTATATGTGTTATCTAACCTTGTTTACACAGGTTCATTCCATCCTAAGCCAACTCAAGACTACAAGGTAAGTATATGCATCACAATCATGTGTATGAGGAATTCTTGCTGATGTACATACTGTTTGCAAGGACTCATGGGCATGAAGGTATTTCCTTTAATACTTTTTTCTCTGATGCATATGCCCAAGATACATGTAACACATTGCCTGCTCTATCATGGTTATGCTCTCACATGCTTCTATATTCCATATTCACATGATTTCATACATGTAGGGGGATCCCATGCTTGTTACATGTCTTTCCAAAGCTTTACTTGCTATTCTTTACACCTTTACCTAAAGCTTTGATGTATGTTGTCATCAATTACCAAAAAGGGGGAGATTGAAAGCACAAGTGCTCCCTAGGTGGTTTTGGTAATTAATGTCAACATATCTCTTGTTGGACTAACACTTTTATCTAGTATATTTCAGACAAGTTCAACATTGGAGTGGCATGGACTAAAGGATGTGGGAACTCCTTCAAGATGCCAAGGACAAAGGAATGGCTAAAGCTTCAAGCTCAAGACTCTTCATTTTATATTTTAGTGATCCAAGATCACATTGAGTCTATAGGAAAAGCCAATACTATCAAGAAGGGATGAGGTGTTGCTTAATGAGTTTCTTGCTCCACAGTGCTTAGTGATATGCTCCAAAACCCTCAACCACTTTCCCATTTCCACACATATGTCCTAAACCTAAAGTCAAACTCGGCCACACCGATTCTTTCTATCTGGCGCCACCGAGTTCAGATGCCATAGCCATTGCCACAAACCCTAGGCAAATCAGTCTCACCGATAGGGATGTCGGTCTCACCGAGATGGGATTGTAATCTCTCTGTGTATGTCCATTAGCAAAGTCGGTCTCACCGAGTTTGAGCAATCGGTACTACCAAGATTACAATGCAAACTTCCTGGTTGACTCATTACCAAAATCGGTCCCACCGAGTTTGAGTAATCGGTCCAACTGAGTTTGCCTGACCAACTCTCTGGTTAGCTAATTACCAAAATTGGTCTCACCGAGTTTGTGTAATTGGTCTCACCGAGATTACGTTATGCCCTAACCCTAACCATATCGGTCCTACCGAGTTGCATTTCAGTCCCACCGAAAACCCTAACGGTCACTGGGTTTACTAAATCGGTCTGACCGAGTTTGTTGATTCGGTCCCACCGAGTTTGGTAAATTGCGTGTAACGGTTAGATTTTGTGTGGAGGCTATATATACCCCTCCACCTCCTCTTCATTCATGGAGAGAGCCATCAGAACAAACCTACACTTCCAACTTACTATTTCTGAGAGAGAACTACCTACTCATGTGTTGAGGCCAAGATATTCCATTCCTACCATATGAATCTTGATCTCTAGCCTTCCCCAAGTTGCTTTCCACTCAAATCTTCTTTCCACCAGATCCAAATCCTATGAGAGAGAGTTGAGTGTTGGGGAGACTATTATTTGAAGCACAAGAGCAAGGAGTTCATCATCTACGCACCATTTGTTACTTCTTGGAGAGTGGTGTCTCCTAGATTGGCTAGGTGTCACTTGGGAGCCTCCGACAAGATTGTGGAGTTGAACCAAGGAGTTTGTAAGGGCAAGGAGATCGCCTACTTCGTGAAGATCTACCACTAGTGAGGCAAGTCCTTCGTGGGCGATGGCCATGGTGGGATAGACAAGGTTGCTTCTTTGTGGACCCTTCATGGGTGGAGCCCTCCGTGGACTCGTGCAACTGTTGCCCTTCGTGGGTCGAAGTCTCCATCAACCTGGATGTACGATAGCACCACCTATCGGAACCACGACAAAAACATCCGTGTCTCCAATTGCATTTGAATCCTCCAAAACCCTTCCCTTTACATTCTTGCAAGTTGCATGCTTTACTTTCCACTGCTCATATACTCTTTGCATGCTTGCTTGCTATGTGTTGTGAATGTTAAACTTGTGCCTAAACCTCACTTAAACTTAAAGAGGTTAAAAAATGCAACTTTGGTACTTAGTGTCTAATCACCCCCCCTCTAGACACCTCTTCTCAAGGTCCTACACGGTTCAACGAGGAACTTCTGCCATAAACAGTTCATGGTAATTGGAAGAATGATATACCATGAACCTCGAGGACTATCACAAGCTTACTAATATCCTAAAGGAACGAGCAAACACTATCAACATGAAGTAAGTAGGGTGAATCTTGGGTTCAAGAACCCACGAATAGAATACCTACTACTAAGTGGCATCATAGGATGCTTTCGAGAATGATGGCCAGAATCATCACACTGGGAACACAAAACATGGCTAGATTACTAGGTGATACTCTAGACACCTAGGGCCATAATAATAATTCCAACATATATGCCGAGGCAATGGAGTACCTCAACCCACTGACTAGTGTGGTTAATCTGAACAAAGGAACATCAAAACCAGAGGGAAAGGATTTTGCAAATGCATTAGATTGTTTAGAAACC
>NW_025239021.1:0-1918 GCF_018294505.1 Triticum aestivum
ATATATATATATATATATATATTCTAATCCTGGGATTAGAATAACTATTTGGATCACGGGGCTCTATATACGGGCGATCAAACATTCCCGAGATCGTAACAGGGAACCGACCAGCCCACCCTACACCTCCCGAACGGCCCATTAGCTAACCCATGACCTTTTCCTCCCCACCTCGACCAAACCAACCCACCGCCGCGACTGGACTCGATCCCGCCGCCACTGCCGACCTCCCTCCCCAGCCGCGGCCGGCCTCCCTCCCCCGCCGCGCCCGGCCTCCACCCCCCGCTGTTGCCGCCAGCGTTCTCCCACCATGGCGCCCAACCTCCCTCCCTCTGGCCGCTGCGCCCAGGCTCATCTGTTCGCCGAGCCCAGCCTCCCTCCTCCGCTGCGGCCAACCTCCCTCCCGCCGCCGCGCCCAGACTCCGCCCTAGTCCAGCATGGATTAGGTCGGGCCCCGCCGCCGCACATCCACCTCGTCAGCATCGAGGGTGGAAGGCGGCCAGATCCAGTCGACCACGACCCCCGGCAAGGCACGGGAAAACAGGGCGAGCGGATGCCCTCCTGTTCGCGGCAGGTGGAGCGGCTATCTTCGTCGCGGGGCTCCGATGCAACCTCACCGGCCGCCTCTTCCCCACCTTGGGCCACACCCCTCTTCATCCTCTATGTGTCCATCGGGATAAGGAGGGTGGCTCGACCTGGCTGCATCTCCTGCCCCCTCCCCCCGCCCGACGAGCCTCCCGCGGCCCTTCATCCCCGACGCTCCTCCCGTTGTTCTGCAGGTCAACTGCACTTCCCGTGGCCGGTCATCTCCACTGCAGCCCTTGCATCATCCCACCCCCGGCGCTCAGGCCGTTTGCAGCTGCCAAATCCGTCCGTTCAACGATGTAGCACTAGGAGGTTCAACGTCTCAACCCCCTCCGAATCCCATGTACTCATGCTCATCTTCTGCTTCCTTCTTCAATTTGTTTGTCCAGATGGACCGGCGGCAGCGCCGCCCCGCCATGCCCCGACCACTGTTGGTCGGTGCTGCTCCACCACCCCCATGCCCACCGGTCCTCCCGACGCTCATCCTCCGTCCCTTCCCCAACGAGGATCTGGATCAGGGTCGGCCAGGTGTTCCTCCTGGGTGAGGAAGCCCACCAAATTGCTGTGATGATCCTCGCGCTGCCACCACCTCCCGTTTCTTCAGTTCAGGTCAACCTTATCCAGCCACATCAGTTTGACTGTGTTTTTTGAAGAGAACAGCAGAGATGGGTGAAAGATTCATAGCAGTTCAATCAATCTCACAATGGAAGGAATTATGTTGACAAAGTTGCTTCCACCCATTCCGTTGTTGCCACAAATTTTATTGATTGTATGCTATCACAATTTTGTTTGTCTATCATGTGGTCATGCTTCTCTCTGTAAATGATTCTATTCCACATCAGACTATACTCCCAAAAATATGCAGATGGAGTCATCGATTGCTGAAGTTCTAATAAAAAATGGAAAGAAAGAAGTCCGGTGAAGAAACGGATTGGTTGTCTTGAAGATTTTTATTTTCTCCTTTCATGATGCTTAACTCAATCATTATGCAGAAAGGGATAGAGTTCTGCACACAGTAACACATGTCAGTTTTTATTTTAAAGAGAGTTTCTTTTTTAACTTAACAATGTATGGGGAGATTTGCTGGTGCTTTTAAGACTTTGTAAAAATAAATCAACGTTGTTGGAGAATTTATGATGATTTCTTATCCTGAACAAGTTGAGTTTTGTGAATGAAAAGATGAGATGTACATATTTTTCTATTGTTTTTTCATTCTGTGTATGACGCCTCCCATTTTGGTATGAGTAAATATGAAGATGCACAGAAGCATTGCGTTCTAATTTTTTGAAATTGTGTATTCACTAGCTGTTTGTTTATATGGCTATCAAAATTT
>NW_025239021.1:3064-4030 GCF_018294505.1 Triticum aestivum
ATCAGGAAGGCCATATTAAAAAGATGGAGAAGTTCGATGATTATAGAAAACTCATATTTTCCTTGTTATTAAATAATGGAAACAAGAAGTTTAAAAATAAAAAAAAGAAGTTCAACTTCTAAAAATATAACGTTCAAAATTTCATAAAAAAGGGTTAAGAAATTAAACCAGGAAGGCCATACTAAAAAGATGGAGAAGTTCGATGATTATAGAAAACTCATATTTTCCTCGTTATTAAATAATAAAAACAAGAAGTTCAACTTCTAAAAATAAAGCGCTTCAAAATTCATAAAAAAGGATTAAGAAAAATCAGATTAAAAAATTCATAAAAAACTCAAAATATTTCACGTAACCGAGACAGGTTCAGGTTGATAACTGCGAGAAGTTCATGTACTAAACGGTGTGCATTTTGTTTTAAAAAAAGAACAAAAAAGCAAATGCTAAAAGTTTTGTTGTTACAAGTTCAAGTCCTTGGTCGGAGAAAGTTAAAAAAATTATTGTGAGAGACGTTTGTACAAAAGAATATTATTTGTGTAACACTTACGAATGGATGAGAAAATTACAAAGAAACATACGTCCCAGAAGTTCAACATGAAAACAGCAGGAAGTTCAACTACTACGCTAAATGAATTTCAGATGAAAAACTTTCAAATCGCCGCGAGTATGAAAAAATGATCAACACGGGAAAGTTGCGTGTTTACAGCAGCTTTCCATCGGTATATCACCCGCTCAATTCCCGTAAGTGGGATGGAGAGCTACGGGCAGTGGATGAAGATCAACGAGCAAAAAAATCACGTGAAAAACAGAGTGAAGTTCAGGTACACGCACCGAGAAGTTCAGGTTCTTCACACGGTGCATTTTCGAAGAATCTGTTTCGCGGTAGAAGCAGAACGAATGATCCCGCCGTTTTCGTAATTACTTGAAAACGGCTAGGAATCAGAGAAAACCATCAACATGAAAAGTTTC
>NW_025239022.1:0-4030 GCF_018294505.1 Triticum aestivum
GCTTGATCCAATTGTCATCCGTATCTTTACTCCCATGATCTCGGAGTGCGACCGCAAGTTTGGTCACTCTTCGAAAGAGCTCACGAGGTTCTTCATCCTCTTTCATTGCAAACTCATCGGCTTCATCTTGCACCACTTCATAGTTGGAGCGTTGAATGCTAGCACTTCCTCTATACATACGCTCGACACACTTCCATGCTTCTTTAGCCATGACATGAGGTCGAAGATGAGGGAGATCTTCGGGAAGGATAGCATCTTGGATGATGAAGAGAGCACTCTCATTGAATTGGTTGTTCACTTCTTCTCGAGGGGTGAAGTTGCTTGGATCATGAGGATAGAAACCTTCTTCAATAATTCTCCAAAGGTTAGTATTCACATGTTTTAAATGACGCTCGAAGCGATAGACCCAAGAATCAAAATCTTCACTTTTCACATATTTAGGAGGAGGACCGGCATGATTCAAATGCGTAGAGGGGATCGGTCCTTTATACACCGGGGGTTCCACATGGGCATAGATGTCGGTGCCATTTCTACCACTAGTAGACGGACTCTTTTCACTATTAGCTTCCCCCTTGTCTGGGTTAGCATCCGTCACCTTGTTAGTGGGATCACCCACTTTCATCGGCAAGGTAGATAGTTTGAGTCCCTCTAGGAATTCAGTAAACATGCTTTTAACCTCGGCCATCATGGAGGTTTTCAATGTGTCTAAAGCCACATTGAATTCCTCACGAGAGACCGAGGTTCCCCCTTCAGCCGAAGATGAGACGGGATTCACTCTAGAGTGCTCCTCCGCACCGTCGTTGACGTCAACCATACTCTTCGAACGGCAAAGTCCTTAATAAAGAGAGGAGGCTCTGATACCAATTGAAAGGATCGATATGGTTGACTAGAGGGGGGTGAATAGGCAACTAACAATTTTTATACTTTTCTTTAACAAATTAAAACTTGCAATGAAATAGGTTGTCTAGATGTGCAACTACGTAGACAACCTATATGATGCAAAGACAATGAGCACGCAAGCAAGCAATGGATATAACTCGAGTAAGCTTGCAAAAGTAAAGGGACAATATAACCAAGAGTGGAGCCGGTGGAGACGAGGATGTGTTACCGAAGTTCCTTCCTTTTAAGGGGAAGTACGTCTCCGTTAGAGCGGTGTGGAGGCACAATGCTCCCCAAGAAGCCACTAGGGCCACCGTAATCTCCTCACGCCCTCACACAATGCGAGATGCCGTGATTCCACTATTGGAGCCCTTGAAGGCGGCAACCGGACCTTTACAAACAAGATTGGGGCAATCTCCACAACAATTGGAGGCTCCCAACAACACCACGAAGCTTCACCACAATGGAGTATGGCTTCGAGGTGACCTCAACCGTCTAGGGTCCTCAACACCCAAGAGTAACAAGATCCGCTAGGGATAAGTGGGGGGAATCAAATTTCTCTTGGTGGAAGTGTAGATCTGGGCCTTCTCAACCAATCCCGAGTAAATCAACAAGTTTGATTGGCTAGGGAGAGAGATCGGGCGAAAATGGAGCTTGGAGCAACAATGGAGCTTTGGGGGAAAGAGGTAGGTCAACTAGGAGGAAGAAGACCCCTTTATATAGTGGGGGCACACATCCAACCGTTACCCCACTGAGCAGCCCCGCACAAGGCGGTACTACCGCTAGGGAAGGGCGGTACTACCGCTGAGAGCAGTACTACCGCTCCCTACCTAGCGGTACTACCGCGCTGAAGAGGAAGTCAGGCCACTGGCCCCAGAGCGGTACTACCGCGGGAGTAGAGCGGTACTACCGCTCGGAGCGGTACTACCGCTTCTACTACCGCTTCTAGTGCCGCAAAACCCGACACGAGAAAACACCGTCTCGAATCGAGGCAGCAGTAGGCGCGGTGCTACTGCGGTATTACGGCCGAAGCCCGTGAGCGGTACTACCGCTCTGTTGAGCGGTACTACCGCTGAGAACGGTACTACCGCTTTGGAGAGCGGTACTACCGCTGGGGGGCTTCCGCGGTACTACCGCTGTAGACCGCGGTACTACTGCTGGCACAGGGCGAAGCAGGTACGGAAGAGAAGTGCAGCTCCAAAGATGCGAAAGGAAGACGATGGGTGTGATAAGGATGTGTACGTGTTGATTCCACCCTAGTCTTACCAAAGCGGATCCCCTCTTAATAGTACGGTGACTCCTACGAAACTAGTCCACCAACAACGAAACGCAGGAGCTACACCGTCTTGAATAAAACACCGAGGGGAGGAAATCGTCTCGTGCCGATGGATGATTCTCTGAAAGAACTTAACGCACATGATTAGTCCGCAAAAGCATTGTCATCAATCACCAAAACCACTATGGGATAAATATGCCCTAACACCAACATTTACCCCTACTGTTTCTGTGTGTTAAAATGATTACGCTACTGTAGTAATCATGTTTTATTGATTTTGTTTCAATAAAGTCCCAAGTTAAGCCTTTAGGATAGTGTGGTGATAGTTGACTTGAATCTGTGCAAAAACAAAAACTTTTGCGCTCTGTCTAGGAATTTTGAAAATTCACTGGAATGTGATTTTATTCTGAATTTTTTGCAGGTGATATATATACAAATTCTCTACGTCATCCTAACTGTTCAGAATTTTTGGAGTTATAGAGGTATGGTTGGTGTAGAGATTACATTAGACTGTTCTGTTTTTGACAGATTCTGTTTTCAATGCATAATTGGCTTGTTTCCTAGTTTCTATGGCTTATATTGCTCAATATAAATTGTGGAAATGATAGGCTACAGGAGGAATTATGTGAGAACAATCGTGAATCTTCTCTTTGACAATACCAAAGTGAATGGTTTTCTCTTTATCATACTAACCAATCTCACAAAGTTCAGTTAAGTTTTATGTGATTGAAGTTTTCAAGTTTTGGGTGAGATATCGATATGAGCAGAATAAGGAGTGACAAGACCCTAAGCTTGGGGATGCACAAGGCACCCCAAGGTAATATTCAAGGAAGATCCAAGCAACTAAGCTTGGGGGTGCCCTGGAAGGCATCCCCTCTTTCATCTCCAACGTTATCAGTAACCTCACTTGGAGCTATGTTTTCATTCGTCACATGATATGTGTTTTACTTGGAGCGTCAACTTATTCTGTTAGGATTTTCTTTCTATTATTTAGAATAATGTTTTCCATCTTTTATTTCAATTAAAGTGGCAAGGGTAGCCTTTGCCATACGTATTTTGCAAGTCTATATGTTGTTGTTTCAAAACAGAAAGTTTGTCACTGTTGCAAAAATTCCTGAGAAAAGTCAGACAGAGATAAAATGTTGAAATTTATTGCACAATAAACTCTGATAAATTTTCTACAATGTGTTAAATTTTTGGAATTTTTTGAGTTAAATATGTATGGATACTTCTTCATCCATTACAGATTGTTCCGTTTTGGCAAATTGCTGTTATGTTTGCATTGTTTGCATATGTTTGCATGTTTAATGATTCTATTTGAGGATAGGAGTATTATATATGGAGAGGCATTTAGTATGCAATGTTAAATAATAATTCTAGTGATTTGTTACAGTAGAGAATGATAAGGTGTTGCATTGATTTATACTAACTTATCTCACGAGTTCTTGTTGAGTTTTATGTGGATGAAGTTTTAGAGATTTAGGGAAACCATGATATAAAAGGAATTAAGGAGACACAAAAGGTCAAGCTTGGGGATGCCCAAGGTGATGAGGACATCAATACAATTGTTACACCCACAGCCCCTGCTGCTATACATACTGGACCAATTACTAGAGCTCGTGCACGCCAACTAAATTACCAGGTACTTTCGTTTCTTGGTAATGATTCTAATATTCATGACAATATGATGCTGCCTAAATTGGATACATTTGTTTTGCTTACAAATGAAGGACCTAGCTTGGAGAAGGATGAACATTGGAGCAAGAACAAGCATGGAGATGATGGCATGCGCAAGGGGAACAAGAACGGAGTTACAAGTGATGATTTCAGGACTTTGAAGCCACCATAATGGGTGCATGAAGCCTTGGACGAAAT
>NW_025239023.1:0-4029 GCF_018294505.1 Triticum aestivum
CTGTAGTGCCGGCAGTACAGGGATCCTAAAATATCCCGCCTAATTTCCTCTGTTCTCGCTTATTTTCTCGCCATCATTAATCGTCTGAGCCTATAAAAGAAGACACCGAGGCTCTCGTCTAGCCATCCTAGAAATCGCCAGTGCGCAAAGTGTGTACACATTTTTTTCAGTCGATATGAGTTTTCCTTGTTCGGATCAAAGCATTAGGCCGAGGAAAATGAAGACTGCAAGTTTGCCTCCTGGGGTGGCAGTCCTGCGGTGTTGGTGTGGCGATCTTTGCAAGGTGAAGGAGGTGACGGATTTTTCAGATTGGTTGGGCATGAAGTTTTTCATGTGCGCCAATTATGAGGAAGATCCTGCCGTAGCTATTTCAGAGTACGACAAGCCTCCAGTATGGTTTAACCATCACGAATAGATATTGTTGGTATTTTCATTGATTCTTTAGTAACATTCTTGTTTCTTGTTGTAGTCTCCTCCGCCTCTGTGCATGTACTATCGTTGGATTGGCACGGAGAAGCCGGCTTGGGCAGTGACTGAGATTCGTGAAAGAAGTCGCCGTGCGTGGAATAGTTTATTTGCGGAAGAGCGACGCGAGAAGGCGGAAGCTGAGGAGAAAGCAGAGCAAGAGAGAGAGTTAAAAGAATACTATGCGGAGCAACACCATTTTTTTGAGGAAATAGGAAAGAAAAACAGGGAAGAGGCTCGTCGCATGGAGGAGCAGGAACGACAGCGAAAGGAGGCTCGTGAGGCGGAGAGACAGAGAAAGAAAGAAAGGGCTCGTCAGGCCAAGGCAACAGAAGAAGCTGGCGATGGAAAAGGAAAATATCCACGTTGGACTCAGTAGATTCCTGTGGTAGTATTTTAAATTTCGCAATCATTTGTATCTTTATTTCTGCAGTTTAATGTAGCTTCATTTCAGTAGTTAAATGTAGCTTTATTTAAATTCGACGATGTATCTTATTTTCAGTTGTACCTTATCGTGTTGTATCTTATTTTCAGTTGTACCTTGTCGTGATGGAAAAATATATAGTTTTAAAATAAAGTAGTGGCATTTTCTTTCCCTCCACTAATTATCGAGCATCGTGCAACAACTATAAAATGAAATTAATATAGAACATAATGCCTTACAATAAGAGAGTACAAAATAATAATGCAAGTACATCTGAATTAAACGGTACAACTGGAATACAGCTTAAAAACTACATGAAGGCATCATCGTCATCCTCCGTCGATGCAGAACTCTTGCCCTTTGAGGATACAGAACTCTTACCCTTGGACGATGAAGAACTCTTTCCCTTCGAGGATGCAGTACTCTTGCCCTTGGACGATGCAGAACTCTTGCCCTTTGACGAAGCAGAACCCGGAAGCGGCGGCATGAAGATATCATCTTCGTCCTCGCTCTCCTCGGTCCATAAAAATGGATGGTTTTCTGCAGTCCTTCTAAAAGTTTCACTCTTTGGCTCCACAACCTTCTTCCACCTTGCATCCAACCTAAGAAGTTCTTTACGTACCTCCTCATAGGTCCTTTCAGGCCACCCAGACCTACGTAATTGGTGAGCCAACTCATTCATTATGGTGTCACTACCGGTGAGATCGTCCCATGGAACTATCCTATTGTCCATCCTGAAATCGGTAGCTAGCCTCAGAAGAGTGCTACTCATCCCAGGGTGAAAACTACGATCGAAAGGATAATGGGACATCTCGACTACACTACACTCGAATGCTTATCCACCTCCGTCTGAAGGGGGTTTTATAGGTAAAGAGGAGAAAATGGCGGGAAAGAACGACTGCGGTATGGAGGGAAAGGGTTGGCGGGAACATATGGCGGGAAACGGGTGGCAGGAAGATATGGCGGGAAGGGGTTGGCGGGAAACAGGTGGCGGAACATACGGAGGGAAAGCGTTTGCGGGAAAATATTGAGGGGAAAGCGTTGCTTGAAAATTGTTCCTGACTGGTGCATTTTTATTTCAGCATACATAGATGTTCAAATTGAAAAGTCTGATACACACATATGTAGATACAATGGGTCGCGCACGTGCATAGATGAATCACCCTACTTAACGACGACCACCTGGCCTTTCCTTACGATCGGAAGGCGACAAGCGATTAGGTAGCCGGGGCACACGAAGACCGCGGCCGTACTCCAATTCGGCTTCATGTGTCTGCGAGTCCTGCGTAGGTGGTGGAGTCGCGAATCCTTGTTGCGAACCTGAAGCATAATTGTAGGCGTATGGTTGTGACTCCGGGGGGATAAAAGATGGACCAATAACGTCCCCTCCGAAGAACTCTGTAACTAATGACGTAACCGTGTCGCCAAGATCATGTGATGCTCCCCGGAGGCCTGTGTTGACGCCATGATCATGTGATGCTCCCCGGAGGCCTGTGTTGACGCCGCGTTGGGTGTTCTCATCGCCCCAATTAACATCAGGTGTGTCCTGCACATAGAAACATTTTAAACAAACTGTTAGAGGATAATATATGATATCATTGTAAATGCATTGAAATGTAAACATGACTACCTGAGCATATCCCTCTCCTATACTGTCTGGCCATTGTACGTGGTGCTGGTTTAAATCTGGTACACGAGTCTCCTCGGGCATGGGGATCCCTCGCGTGGAGAGATACGGCTGAGATCTCTCACCTTGGGTGTATGCATCATATCCTGTGTACGCATATGGGTTAGGGGAAAGAAATTGCTCGGGCATCGAATCCAAGCCCGTGCCATGGTCTTGAGATGTCTGCCCCTGACGAAGCTGCATCGAAGAAGAGCGATGCAGCGGCAGAGATGAGTCATGTCGTGGCAATGTCGTTCTAGTACTCGGACCCTCCCCCCCATTGCTCATGGCTCGTACGAGCCTCGCTCGGTCTGGACGACGGTGCCGCACTCGGTCTGGCTGACCTCGCTACCGGCATGTATGCTTCAGTGGCAACGTCGTCGCCTCTACCGCATCTGAGCTTCTTTGCCACGAATTGTTGCAAAAGTTTCTGGAATGTCTTGCGATATGGGCCCTGGGCCGGCATGCTATCCGTAGCCATCTGCCCTACTTCGTTGACATTTTCAAGCTGAACAATATTTGGATGTTATTTAGTTCAAATGATTACGAAATGATGGACCTAAAAAAGTTACAAGTGATTACCAGGTGGTCGCGATAGTAAGCTGCATGCAGCTCAACATGTCTCCGCGCCTGCTCCTCTTGTGTGAGATGTGTTGGTATAGTAGCTGGCTGACTGGCCAGGCTAGCACGTGTGTTCATGCAGTACCACTGCTTGTACGCTTGATCTGTACTTCCATCGTACAGTCTGCAAAATTAAATAATTACATAAACCATTGTGATGAAAGCAAAGCATCTTCACGCATCGTATGATCATCGTAAAAAAATAATGTACATAAAATATACCTAAGTTGACGCACTATATCTGCTAGCGCTTCATTTTCCCACTTGTGTACCCATTCACTGTTCTCTTCCCTCCAATCGTATAAACTCCAACCCCTGCCCATATTTGTTAGCCTGCAAATTATGTAACAAAGTGTGAGTTTAGTAAATTAAAAATGACACTAACTATTTAGGGATGTCACATCTTACTTATGTGTTTCCTCGTCGATACGTCTGGGAAAAGGTGGTGGAATTTCTTGATAGAGACTGAACTGTCTCATTACACGCTCTGGGTTGTAAGGTTCAACACACCACAGGAACAATAAGTTGCAGCGAGTCAGCCAGAATGCACTATCGGTCAACATGCCTGGTGTGAAGTGTCGAGCATCAAAGACCATTTTTAGCTGGTCCTGAGTCCACGGGTTCCATGTGACTTCTGCCTCATCAAGTATCTCAAACTGCTGGTGGTACATAGGGTAACAATTTTTCGCAATATCTGGAGACCAACGTTTCCGTGCCTTTGTCCACCTGGTGGCCATAGTTGCGCTAGCACCCTCGCCAAAGTCGTATGGGTATATGGGTTGTACTATACGAGGTCGTCCTACAGGGAGGTATTCCCAGGACCACAACTGTAGAAACTCATAGGCGACACAAA
>NW_025239024.1:0-4029 GCF_018294505.1 Triticum aestivum
GTCGTCCGGCGCCGCCGAAGCAACAAGGGGACACTCAGTCCTACTTCATCGATCCTCACTGGTACATGGATTCTGGGGCAACGGAGAACCTGACGAGTGAGATGGGGAAGCTTCACACTCGTGAACCCTATCATGGCTCTGACAAGATCCACACCGCCAATGGAGCAGGTAGGCACATCTCTCATATTGGTCAAGCATCTCTTCTCACTAGTCATGCAAATAGGAGTCTTCAGCTTCGCAATGTTCTTAGAGATCCTTCTGTGACGCGTAATCTTCTTTCAGTTCCTAAACTCACATGTGATAATAACATGCTTTGTGAATTTCATCCTTTTGATCTTTTTATTAAGGATTGGGGCACAAGGGACATTCTTCTTAGTGGGCGGTTGTGCCAGGGCCTCTATTGTCTGGAGCATCCTAGTGTCGCTCACGTTTTTAGTGGAGTTCAGGTATCTCCGTCACAGTGGCATGCTCGTCTTGGTCACCTGGCCACACCTATCGTCTGTCATGTATTGCGTCGTAGAAGAGATAGATAGAATAGTGAAGTAGAACCATAAACTGTGTTGCGATCCTCCGCGTGCATGCATGGCATGGCGCCATGGCCGGATCGATCTATCTTTGTATAGGCAAAAATGTAATCAAATCAATTTGAGTAGAAAAATGGGAGTTAGATGCATTGCGACCAAATTTACCAAACGATTCGATGCTATTAATTGGTATAACATTGTACATTCGCCAACAAAAAATGAAAGAGGTACAACATTGCAGATAGCACAGCTAATGTCACAACTTTTTCATAATTTCACATTGCATGCCATCAACAAAGGAAAGAAAACGACATCTCCTGGACTTAACTGTAAAGAGCATCCCAAACCACAACCGGAGTCCAGACACAATCCCAGCAATCACACAGTAGTACATCCAGTGGTCCTCCTCTTCACCATTTCTCTCATCTGGTGCAAGCGAAGTATTATCACACGAAATGTCGAGAGGAAACCCACATAGCCCAGAATTGTTGGAGTAAATCGATGGGTCGGTCAGGGTCCGAAGCTGACCCCCAATGGGTATCTTGCCTGACAAAAGATTGTTCGAGACATTCAACATGGTGAGCCACGATAATTGTGTGATGCTTCCAGGAATGGTTCCAATAAGTTGATTAGATGATAGATCGAGGGACTTAAGAAAAGAGAGGCTACCAATGCCTTGGGGAATGCGGCACGATAGATGGTTTCTTGATAGGTTTATGAACAGAAGGCCCTGAAGATTGGTTAACTCTTCGGGGATGCATTGTGATAGCAAATTGTCTGATAAATCAATACCAGCTAATAATCCGATTGTGCCTCTGAAAATCTGATCCTGGCCCTTCCAGATTATGCCAAGTCTGTCATCATATTTATGCCACAACAATTCAATTATTGCGGAAACATTTTTTGGGTGCCTCATGGAGGTTAAGTTGCCGAAGCCTAAAGGAATCGAGCCAGTCAATCTATTGTTGGACATGTCGAGCAACTGAAGTTGTGAAAGCTGTGATAAACCTGGAGGAATTTCTCCAGTGAAGTTGTTTGATCTGAGACTAAGGATTCTAAGCATTGGAACCTGACTCCCAATCCATGGAGGGATAACACCAAAGAACATGTTATTCCCTAGATGCAGAGTGGTCAGGGAGTTGCAACCCTCTAGGACCGGCGGGAAAGCACCAACAAAGCCATTTCCGGCGAGATAAAGTGACGTAAGGGAGCAGTTGTAGCTTGCCACAGCCGCGGGAATTTTACCTGAGAAGGAGTTGGTGGATAGATCCATGAAACGCAGAGCCTTCAGGTTCCACCAGCAGTTTGGGAGCTTCCCCATGAGCCGGTTATTAGATAGGTCCATGTACCGCAGATAGTTGAGGTTGCACCAGCAGTCCGGGAGCTCCCCGTCGAGCAGATTGTTGGACAAATCTAGAGTGACAATGAAGACGATCCTGCAGAGCTGATGTGGGATGTTACCTATGAGGCTATTATTGTAGAGATTGACGATGAAGAGCCTGAGCATGTGACCGAGTTGCGGCGGAATGGAGCTGTTGAACCTATTGCTGCAGATGTCGAGGGCGACCAGCGAGTGGCAACCATCCAAGAGTGGGAAAGCTCCAACAAAAGCATTTCTGGCGAGATATAGTGAGATGAGAGAGCAGTTGTGGCTTGCGGTAGCTGCCAGGAATTCACCTGAGAAAGAGTTATCAGACAGGTCCATGTACTGTAGAGCCTCCATGTTGCCCAAGCAGTTCGGGAACTCCCCGGTGAGCAGGTTTCTGGACAGGTCCATGTCTTGCAGAGACTTGAGGTTGCACCAGCAGTTGGGAAGCTCTCCGCTGAGCTGGTTGTCAAAAATTTGCAGTGACCTTGTGGAGATGAGCCTGCAGAGCTGGCGCGGGATAATGCCGACGAGCCTGTTTCTACCGAGCCTGAGGGAGAGGAGGTTGGGCATGTCACCGAGCTGCGGCAGGATGGAGCCGTTGAAGCCGTTATTGCTGAGGTTGAGTGATTTGAGGGAGCGCAGCTGCGAGATGCTGGCCGGGATGGCGCCGCCAAGGTCGTTGATGCTGAGGTCCAGATGGGTGAGCGCCGGGAACGCCACGGTGTCGAGCGTATCAAGCCGGCCCGATAGACCGAGTCTATATAGTCCTAGACCCACCACGACGCTTTTGTTGTCGCAGTACACCCGATGCCAGTCACATACGGGTGTGGCCCGGGTCCAGCTGGAGAGCGCGGCTGCGTCGATGAGGCTTGCCTTCCATGCCAGAAGGGCATCGGCCTCTGAGGGCAGCACCGCAACAGTCGTTGCCGGGATGGCGGCTGCCAGCAAGAAGAGTGCGGCCGCGCCGGCGAGGTGAGCTAGTCTTGTCATGTCCCCGGACGGACCCGGAGAGAGATGCTTGTGTGTAGGGAAAAGTCAAGACCGCGGGAGATCACACACTGGACCGCACAATATAGTTATAATGAATATGCATTGGCAGGCGCATCCAACGTCGAGCGTACACTCTTTAGTTAATCTGGCTTACGCCAGCGTCCTTACCCTCGTCGTCTGTATGACTGTATCCATATGCCGGCCGGCAGACCGGGCACTGCGACAGGAAGACGAAAGATCCCCAAACGCTGCCGGCCCGCGCTTCCTATCTATCCAAGATCCAGATTCAGTCACATGGGCGTACTGAGGCCAACTCCACCGCGCGACCCCAAACGAACGTTCGGTTTGGCCGAATTTTATCCCTTTGGGTAGGAGATGGGGTCGTGTCCGGATCTGTTCTGAGATGCGGTGGCCGTGCCCCTAGTGCGCGGCCGCATCCGTTTGCCCCATCCTGTCCGCCGGGGCCAAAAATGCCCATATTTTCATATCAAAACTAGTTTGCACGTTCAAATATTTGTCTGAAAATAAAAATAATTTTATAACCCAATTGAAATTGTCTCTAATAAAATAGTTTTACAACCAAATCAAAATTGTCTTGACTGAACATAAAATGAACCAATACATCTATTGGTTGCCAATATGATCCCACACGTGCTCAACCAAGTCATTTTGAAGACCCAAATGAGTGTGCCACTCACGCAGCTCACGGTGGAATTGAACAGATTGTTCAAATGTGTCCAGTTCTTGGTGCAGGGGTTCAACATTTTCACCTTGATAATCAAATCCTTGGTCGAAGATACTCTCATCACGCTCGTCCTCGATGATCATGTTGTACATGATCACACAAACAGTCATCACCTCCCAAAGCTTCGTTTCATCCCATGACAGTTCAGGGTTCCGAACGATACCCCACCGGGATTGAAGCACACCAAAAGCACGTTCCACATACTTTCTAGCACTCTCTTGTATTTGAGCAAATCTCTTTGTCTTCTCACCTTGGGTTTTCGAGATTGTCTTCACAAAAGTTGACCACTGAGGATATATACCATCCGCTAGATAGTATCCCTTGTTGTACTGGTGGCCGTTGATCTCAAAGTTGATAGGTAGGGAGTGGCCTTCTGCAAGCCTTGCGAAGACCGGAGAACG
>NW_025239025.1:0-4029 GCF_018294505.1 Triticum aestivum
CTATAAGAGATAGCAAGATGGGCCGAGCCCAATTCGATGCGCCTGCAGGCGCCGGTTGGTGAAGTACTAGTCCAATGTGCGGGGTATATTTTTGGGAATACTAGATGAATACCCCGCGCGTTGCTGCGGGACATCTAGTAGGCTTCTAAATGCTTAATGGTTTGGTCTGAACAACCATTGGAAGGGTTGTTTTATTTGTTACTAATGGGCCACTGATCTCCATTTGGTTGTTTGCAAGAAGTCTGCATGCGGTTAAGTACATGCTAAATAGGATAGAGGATTTGTAATTAGTATTTTGAATATTATTCATACTTCCATATAGCATTTAACACTGGTTCTTATATACACACAAATAGAAACATGATTTGATGAAGAGGAGTATTCGTCGAAGGCAGATGTTTTTTTGAGACTCAAAGGCAGATGTTGGTTAGGTGATTTAGTTTTGCAAGTTTAAGATTGACATACTCCTTAACATTGCAGAACTGCAGATACAGCAAGCAAATGAAGTTAGCTTTCAACACCAGGTCAACTCCCTTAACATTGCTTCAAAAAGTATTACTGCAAGCAGGCACTGACATAAGCCAAAGGAAGCTACTAATTCTACCTTGTGAGTTTTGAGTAAAAATATATATTATTATAGAACCATATTCATGACAATCACTCCACCGGCGGCGACAACCTATAGAGATTTATTTCAGTCTCTCCTTTATGATGAATACAGTTTTTTAAATCAATAGACGCCTAGGAAAGACAAGTAAGATAAACTTGAATGGGACCAGCAAAATTCGCAGAGTTCTCCACACCTTGTTAAACCGAGCTCCGCTTCAACTCATAATAACCAACTGTGCTAGTGGATATACTGATTCCCACTTTGGTCGAATGCTTGAGAAAATTTGACTGAGATACAGAAAGGCCACTACTGTTAAATTGGAGGTGACAGAACTGACAACCATGCTGGCGGTGGCACCAGGAAGATAGCGTTGCTCTTCGGCAATATGGAGTACAAAGACGCGCGGGTAGACAGCTTTGTTCAGAACCTTGATCGGGTTGCTTGCATGTGCCACAGTGCCAGTGGTAAGGAGCAGGAGCAGTTGGAAGATGCCACCTATGACTCCTGCAATTATATCTATATATAAACAATAGGGAGTTAAAATTCATCCAAATGAAATGTAAAGGAAATTACCAACTTGCAAATTCTTGAGTTAGGATGTGCACACAGTATGGAGTAATTAAGTTGGAGCCTAGTTGGAACAATACAGATATATAATCTGCAAGGTACCATAATCAGAATGGACTAAACTGTAAGCATTACAGATTCTGTAATTTTCTCAACAAAGCTTGTTAAAAGATGCGACGTGCCAATAAAATTTGTTAAATAAAATAAGCAAGCAAACGACAAACTATGGACTTCAAATTTTGGCATCAGGTCACTGTAAGCCTATAAAGCAGAAGGTACCTGTGATTTTGTTCCGGTTTTGCATTGATCTGCACTGCAGCATCAGAGTCCTGGGAGCAGCTCCACAAGATGGACCCGCCGTAATTGTCAGCGCCTTCCAGCAGCATAAAACCGCGACATGAACATGTCTGTGTTGACGAACCCGCCGTCCACACTCCGCAGCATCCAACGACGCCGGCAAGCCGAGATATACGGTCCCTATCGGGCGGACGACAAAGAGAGTGCTCGTATCGGGCGGGCGGACGACAATTTTAAATGTTCACGATTTAAAGAAAAATGTTTGGGAAATCTGAAAATGTTCATGATTCTGGAAAGAATGTTCGCGTATGAAAAATTGTTTGTAAATTGGAAAAATGATTGCTAATTTTAAAAATATTCATGGAAATTTTATAAAATGTTCACAAAAATTCTAAAAATATATATTCCTAAATATCACAAAAATCATCTATTCAGAAATGTTCATGAATTCAAAAAATATTCATTCATTTCAAAAAATGCTCCAAAATATGAAAAAAAATCATCCATTCAAAATTGTCCATGATTCAAAAAATTGATCACGAGTTTCCAAAAAAATCTTTGCAAATTCAAAAAACTTCCCCGATTGAAAAATGTTCACAATTTGAATAAAAATTAACTAATTCAAAAAATGTTCATGATTTCAAAACATCTTCATGATTTCCAAAATAATACAAATTTTAAAGATGTGTAAAAAGGTAAAAATAAAGATAAATAAAAAATACTACGTTGGTCCCAAAATAAGTGACACAATTTTGTACTAACTTCTGTACAAAGTTTATACAAAGTTGAGTCACTTATTTACCAAGTTAATACCAAGTTGAGTCACTTATTTTGGGACGGAGGGAGTAGAAAGAAAGGAAAAGGCAGAAGAAAATATCAAAGTGAAAAACACACAAAAAACCCTGTTTGGGGAGGTTCTAGAGCCCATCCCATAATCGGAAAGAACTTAGACCGGCCCAAGTGTATGCAGCGGGGAACAGGGTGTCTAGGCGCGCAACAGAACCATGTTCCCCTTATAATCTATATTACGGTTTTATAGTGATTGATAATGCATTTTTATCTTTAGATCTCCACGTAATCTACAGAGAACAATAAAAAATATTGTGCTACTGGTTATTTTTTAGCTTTTATCTTTGATAACTATATCTCTAAATATGATGAAACAATTGTTACTAAAAGATCGTATCTTAATTTAGGGAAGACAAACTTTTTCTGACAAGTCTATTTGGCACTAATAAAATAACATCATTGTACATTTCCTAGTTAATCTTCTGCCAGGCAGTTAGATTGAGTACGTGCCAAAGTCAGAAAGCTTCTGCGGTTGGCAATCAGTCCAGGAATGAATGTCCGAGCTAGCTTCCCAATTTAGCAGCTGTGTCTTTTTGGAGGGAGAACGAGTCATGGTCACATGGCCATGACGACCTACCTACTCTATACATCTTGCGGCACGAAGATGGCGGCTCCGTACAGGACATCTATACATCTTCCTTTTTTTGAGGATCACATCTATACATCTTCCGGCATGTAGATGGTCACAAATTGTCCCGTAACGTTAGATCAGTAGTGGAAGTTGAAGAGAGAAAGAGGACTCCAACTCTACCGCTCTCGCCTAGCGCCCTCGCCTACCGCCGGTGGCCACTCCGGCCCCGGCGTCCACGCTCCTCCGCGGGAGCTTGATCCGGCCCCGGCGTTCTCGATCTCTGCGCTCGCTGTTCTCCACGTCTCCACCTTCTCCTCCTTTTGCGTGCGCTTTTCCATTAGGGAGGCATCATGTCTCTGGCAGATCTACAATTTGAAAGAGGCCACGCTTTTGAGGATCGGATCAGGAATCGGCTGAATCTGCCAATTAACTACTCTGAAGGATATGGCCTAAGAGAATTCTTTCTAGTGGCGGAATTCACACGATCAAAGATCAGGCTTTCTGAAGAAGCGGTAGGTACAATTCTTCTTTCTTGCTTTGGGGGCAGAGCTTCGCTCTTTAAGGTCTGTAAGCTTCAAGACCATCTGTTCAAGTTCTCTGTTTCCTCGTTGGACGTTGGATTTGCAATTACAATGGTGGAAATATCTCTACTCCGGAGTTCAATTTGGGATTTCTTCTTTGGGGGCGTTCTGGCCCAAAGTCAAGGCATATTTCTGATCCTGAGATGGAAGAAGGTTGGACTGTGGTTTCTCGTTCCAAAGATAGATCTAATTCATATGCAGATGTTGTCCGTGCTCCACGATACTTTGATCGATCTCAAGCTCGCCCGATGAACAATCATGCTAGATCATCGGTGCCCGTTACTACAGTCTTCAGCAGGCTTCAATTCCCAATCAATTCAGATGTTAATGCAGGTGTCAATGCAGCGGGAAATTTGGCCATTCAAAATTCTCTGGGCTCGTCCAGAGGGGAACGTAGCTCTAATGGGCCGGCTGCTCCTTCTGCTGGATCAGCCCGACTTTTCTGTGTTCGATGTCTGCTCCTGGGCCATGAAAGGCTGGCCTGTAAGAATCGTATTCGCTGTAGGAAATGCAAGGAGTGGGGTCACATCGTCAGAGACTGTCGTTCGGCATTC
>NW_025239026.1:0-4029 GCF_018294505.1 Triticum aestivum
TTTGTGTCGCCTATGAGTTTCTACAGTTGTGGTCCTGGGAATACCTCCCTGTAGGACGACCTCGTATAGTACAACCCATATACCCATACGACTTTGGCGAGGGTGCTAGCGCAACTATGGCCACCAGGTGGACAAAGGCACGGAAACGTTGGTCTCCAGATATTGCGAAAAATTGTTACCCTATGTACCACCAGCAGTTTGAGATACTTGATGAGGCAGAAGTCACATGGAACCCGTGGACTCAGGACCAGCTAAAAATGGTCTTTGATGCTCGACACTTCACACCAGGCATGTTGACCGATAGTGCATTCTGGCTGACTCGCTGCAACTTATTGTTCCTGTGGTGTGTTGAACCTTACAACCCAGAGCGTGTAATGAGACAGTTCAGTCTCTATCAAGAAATTCCACCACCTTTTCCCAGACGTATCGACGAGGAAACACATAAGTAAGATGTGACATCCCTAAATAGTTAGTGTCATTTTTAATTTACTAAACTCACACTTTGTTACATAATTTGCAGGCTAACAAATATGGGCAGGGGTTGGAGTTTATACGATTGGAGGGAAGAGAACAGTGAATGGGTACACAAGTGGGAAAATGAAGCGCTAGCAGATATAGTGCGTCAACTTAGGTATATTTTATGTACATTATTTTTTTACGATGATCATACGATGCGTGAAGATGCTTTGCTTTCATCACAATGGTTTATGTAATTATTTAATTTTGCAGACTGTACGATGGAAGTACAGATCAAGCGTACAAGCAGTGGTACTGCATGAACACACGTGCTAGCCTGGCCAGTCAGCCAGCTACTATACCAACACATCTCACACAAGAGGAGCAGGCGCGGAGACATGTTGAGCTGCATGCAGCTTACTATCGCGACCACCTGGTAATCACTTGTAACTTTTTTAGGTCCATCATTTCGTAATCATTTGAACTAAATAACATCCAAATATTGTTCAGCTTGAAAATGTCAACGAAGTAGGGCAGATGGCTACGGATAGCATGCCGGCCCAGGGCCCATATCGCAAGACATTCCAGAAACTTTTGCAACAATTCGTGGCAAAGAAGCTCAGATGCGGTAGAGGCGACGACGTTGCCACTGAAGCATACATGCCGGTAGCGAGGTCAGCCAGACCGAGTGCGGCACCGTCGTCCAGACCGAGCGAGGCTCGTACGAGCCATGAGCAATGGGGGGGAGGGTCCGAGTACTAGAACGACATTGCCACGACATGACTCATCTCTGCCGCTGCATCGCTCTTCTTCGATGCAGCTTCGTCAGGGGCAGACATCTCAAGACCATGGCACGGGCTTGGATTCGATGCCCGAGCAATTTCTTTCCCCTAACCCATATGCGTACACAGGATATGATGCATACACCCAAGGTGAGAGATCTCAGCCGTATCTCTCCACGCGAGGGATCCCCATGCCCGAGGAGACTCGTGTACCAGATTTAAACCAGCACCACGTACAATGGCCAGACAGTATAGGAGAGGGATATGCTCAGGTAGTCATGTTTACATTTCAATGCATTTACAATGATATCATATATTATCCTCTAACAGTTTGTTTAAAATGTTTCTATGTGCAGGACACACCTGATGTTAATTGGGGCGATGAGAACACCCAACGCGGCGTCAACACAGGCCTCCGGGGAGCATCACATGATCATGGCGTCAACACAGGCCTCCGGGGAGCATCACATGATCTTGGCGACACGGTTACGTCATTAGTTACAGAGTTCTTCGGAGGGGACGTTATTGGTCCATCTTTTATCCCCCCGGAGTCACAACCATACGCCTACAATTATGCTTCAGGTTCGCAACAAGGATTCGCGACTCCACCACCTACGCAGGACTCGCAGACACATGAAGCCGAATTGGAGTACGGCCGCGGTCTTCGTGTGCCCCGGCTACCTAATCGCTTGTCGCCTTCCGATCGTAAGGAAAGGCCAGGTGGTCGTCGTTAAGTAGGGTGATTCATCTATGCACGTGCGCGACCCATTGTATCTACATATGTGTGTATCAGACTTTTCAATTTGAACATCTATGTATGCTGAAATAAAAATGCACCAGTCAGGAACAATTTTCAAGCAACGCTTTCCCCTCAATATTTTCCCGCAAACGCTTTCCCTCCGTATGTTCCGCCACCTGTTTCCCGCCAACCCCTTCCCGCCATATCTTCCTGCCACCCGTTTCCCGCCATATGTTCCCGCCAACCCTTTCCCTCCATACCGCAGTCGTTCTTTCCCGCCATTTTCTCCTCTTTACCTATAAAACCCCCTTCAGACGGAGGTGGATAAGCATTCGAGTGTAGTGTAGTCGAGATGTCCCATTATCCTTTCGATCGTAGTTTTCACCCTGGGATGAGTAGCACTCTTCTGAGGCTAGCTACCGATTTCAGGATGGACAATAGGATAGTTCCATGGGACGATCTCACCGGTAGTGACACCATAATGAATGAGTTGGCTCACCAATTACGTAGGTCTGGGTGGCCTGAAAGGACCTATGAGGAGGTACGTAAAGAACTTCTTAGGTTGGATGCAAGGTGGAAGAAGGTTGTGGAGCCGAAGAGTGAAACTTTTAGAAGGACTGCAGAAAACCATCCATTTTTATGGACCGAGGAGAGCGAGGACGAAGATGATATCTTCATGCCGCCGCTTCCGGGTTCTGCATCGTCAAAGGGCAAGAGTTCTGCATCGTCCAAGGGCAAGAGTACTGCATCCTCGAAGGGAAAGAGTTCTTCATCGTCCAAGGGTAAGAGTTCTGTATCCTCAAAGGGCAAGAGTTCTGCATCGACGGAGGATGACGATGATGCCTTCATGTAGTTTTTAAGCTGTATTCCAGTTGTACCGTTTAATTCAGATGTACTTGCATTATTATTTTGTACTCTCTTATTGTAAGGCATTATGTTCTATATTAATTTCATTTTATAGTTGTTGCACGATGCTCGATAATTAGTGGAGGGAAAGAAAATGCCACTACTTTATTTTAAAACTATATATTTTTCCATCACGACAAGGTACAACTGAAAATAAGATACAACACGATAAGGTACAACTGAAAATAAGATACATCGTCGAATTTAAATAAAGCTACATTTAACTACTGAAATGAAGCTACATTAAACTGCAGAAATAAAGATACAAATGATTGCGAAATTTAAAATACTACCACAGGAATCTACTGAGTCCAACGTGGATATTTTCCTTTTCCATCGCCAGCTTCTTCTGTTGCCTTGGCCTGACGAGCCCTTTCTTTCTTTCTCTGTCTCTCCGCCTCACGAGCCTCCTTTCGCTGTCGTTCCTGCTCCTCCATGCGACGAGCCTCTTCCCTGTTTTTCTTTCCTATTTCCTCAAAAAAATGGTGTTGCTCCGCATAGTATTCTTTTAACTCTCTCTCTTGCTCTGCTTTCTCCTCAGCTTCCGCCTTCTCGCGTCGCTCTTCCGCAAATAAACTATTCCACGCACGGCGACTTCTTTCACGAATCTCAGTCACTGCCCAAGCCGGCTTCTCCGTGCCAATCCAACGATAGTACATGCACAGAGGCGGAGGAGACTACAACAAGAAACAAGAATGTTACTAAAGAATCAATGAAAATACCAACAATATCTATTCGTGATGGTTAAACCATACTGGAGGCTTGTCGTACTCTGAAATAGCTACGGCAGGATCTTCCTCATAATTGGCGCACATGAAAAACTTCATGCCCAACCAATCTGAAAAATCCGTCACCTCCTTCACCTTGCAAAGATCGCCACACCAACACCGCAGGACTGCCACCCCAGGAGGCAAACTTGCAGTCTTCATTTTCCTCGGCCTAATGCTTTGATCCGAACAAGGAAAACTCATATCGACTGAAAAAAATGTGTACACACTTTGCGCACTGGCGATTTCTAGGATGGCTAGACGAGAGCCTCGGTGTCTTCTTTTATAGGCTCAGACGATTAATGATGGCGAGAAAATAAGCGAGAACAGAGGAAATTAGGCGGGATATTTTAGGATCCCTGTACTGCCGGCACTACAG
>NW_025239027.1:0-4028 GCF_018294505.1 Triticum aestivum
GGATATGGGCTAGGGTTCGGTGGGAGTGGGGGGTTAAGCAGGGGTAGGGTGGGCCGGTCGGTTGGCCTTTGCCCAGTTGGGCTGGTGGCCTGCTGGGCCGAAGCCCAGTGATGGGGGGGTTTGCTTTTCTTTCTTTTTTTTATACTTATTTTCTTTAATGTTTTCATTTAAAGTTTCTTTTATTTTAGTTTTATAAAATACCCAGTCAGCACCTAAATTAGTGTTACTAATTAGTCCACTGCCACAATTATTTTGGCACACTACTAATTTAGTTTTATTATTATAACTTTATAAAAGGCATCTAATTAATTGTTTTTGGCTGTCATTTCTAATACTTTAGTGCATTTAAATATTTTATTAAAAGATAATTTATCCACCAATATTTACTAAGGATTATTAGTCACCTTAGGAACAATTTAGTTTTGAGTTTTGAAAACTTTAATTGTTTAACTTAAATTCAAATTTTGAATATGAATCGTTTCGAACTAACGTGAGATTATCAACAGTAATCCGAGGTGACATGGCATCATTAATGTGGGGTTACTATAGCCTAATTATCCGGGCGTCACAATTCTCCTCCACTACAAGAAATCTCGTCCCGAGATTTAAGAGGGGGTAAGGGGAAAGTTCTGGTTACGATATTCTAACGGATCTTCTCGAAGAAGTTAATCCCTTTCGTTGATGTCTTCAATTCTTTATTCCAAAGCATCATGATGAAGTTGTCGTCCTTTCTTCGGGGAACTCCATCGTACTTACGAATAGGTACGGGGCAGCTCTACAATGATAGGATGTCACAAGGGAAAATCTTCTGGGGGTTTCCCAAGTATGAACATATGAGTATCTCTCGAGTTGAACAAATGAAACACATCGAGAGCAAAGTAAGACGGTGCAATAAGAAGTTTCAAGCGGATAGGCAATCGTTCATTGCCTGAAACAGAGTGTGAATGGGGTTCAGAGCAACGGGAATAAGTATTGTGTCCGATACCAGAATTGATCACTAGGAAGGTGGCTCGCAAATCACATACAAAGTCAAGCTATAGGAATAACCTTGGCAACAGGGTGTATAGGAGAGTCAGGTTTCGATCCTGTGAAACTGTGGGTTATGGGCCCACCATGTGGTTCTTTTTTTTTCTATGGAGCAGTGACATCTTGCACGGTCATGATAGCAAGGCATGTCAGGGAGTACCATGTCAGCTATGTCGGCAACAACGTTGGTACCAAGGGCGAGGGACGAAGAGAACCATTTTCCTGCTCGTTGAAACAAGGCGGACCAATAGGCAAGGTTCCCGTCCATCGGTGGTTACCGGAATGTCATCAACAATAGTAACAAGGTCTTGCTGACCGAGTTGTACATCGAGGTGTTTGCACAAGTAGTGGATTATTACTGCTTATATCATATAGATCATAGAAAAGGTTTAAACAAACCAATGGAAGGAAAATATGATCATCAGATTAAACAGAACAATGGAAAGGAAAATATGTTTAAACACATATTTCGGGGGTATATCCTTCCCAAGGATAAGCAGAGCATGATATCCATGACATGATATAATGTAGAAAACCATTTAGGTAAGGGGGGAGGAATCTCATGATATTACTCATACAACGGTGTTAGGATAATTGATAATTAAAATATAGCATCGTGCTTCAAACGTGCCTGTTGAAAATCGGAGTACCATTGACATGCTTCGAGATAGCAGTGACATGGTCTTCAGGTGAAGATCAGACTTTGGAAACACGAAGGATCCATCAAGAATAACTTGTAGAATAAGTCTTACAATTTCCTCATGGATGAATTGATAACCTTGCTGAAAAGGAATCTATAATGATAGGTCCTCCAGCCGGGGGGAGGGGGTGCTAGGCATGACATCAGGTTACCGGGTTACCAAAGGATCAACATCATAACTCTCGGAAAGTTGTCCCAACCATCATATCTGACCGAGATTCAGATCCGAATGGTGTCACGATACCTCAGACTTAGGATACCTGAGAAGAAAAGGTGCAACGCAAATAGACGAAATGACATTTCAGGATTCTCAGGAAATGAACTATGGGAGTAGGTTCCTGAAACAATAGTTCATCATTAAACCAAGGAGAGGAGGAGGTGGCTGATGGGCTCAGCGATAATCCATCGAGATTTCCACAAGATGGATTTCCACCATTAAGTGAACAAAGAGATAACATTTGTCAGATCAACTGATATAAGGAAGTACGCTCGAGGAAAACATACACAATTAAACACTGGTTGAAGGGTGCGCCCGAAGTACGGGTTGGGTTACACGACCAATGTTAGAATGGTGATTCAATTAGCGAAGGACTTAGAATGAACTATCGTCCATTCACTTCAAAGCAATAGGGTTGCTAGGAGTTTTGAATTCACACGTCATAGCTCCATTGTCGGTATTCCGGCTGAAAACAATACGGGGACCAAGGAATGAACGAAGATGGCAAGAAGTATTATGATATCAAGAATTATTAAGAGGTGGTGAAATTCTCACCACATTCTTGACAAAAAGAGATGGTAATACTTCCGAGGTAAGGAAGATCAATTGCTGGACAGCAAGGAACTCAAGGTATAACAACAAACACGAACAAGCTTGTGTTGGTGGGAAGGCAATAAAGTGGTCAATGATAACACAATCATCAAGGGCAAGGATGGTATTTCTCATCATGAACTCGATTGATATCCTGGAAGAGCTCAGAATGTTGATGATATCCACGACACATTTGTCGCGAGAGTTCATGAAGATGTAATCGATCGGTGATGACATCGAGTCAAAAGAATGATGAAGCTAGAGGTTATTGGAACCATAGGTACGACACAAACTTGAAATCTAGCTTGTTGTTCAAGGCAAAATGATATGACGAGGAAGATCGACGTAAGCTTAGCTATCGTCGCAATTGGTGCTCCGAGAATAAGGGTCGGGTTGCACAGTTAAGATCATCACGACAATGATATAGCCAAACAGGCTAGTAATGGCGTGATCAGGTACAAACTCATACTTATAGAAGCTTACTGAAGAGTTGTTGAACCGAAGAGCGGACTCGGTTCAGTTATCGGTGTCTTTGAGTGTTCAATAACTCAGAGCCCATGAAAAATTGTAATCATTGAGTATGTAGTACTTGATGAAAAACTCATAGGAAGTTATGCAGTTCCAAGATAATCTCGAGATACCATGGGGTAATACTCGACGACAGATCAAAGTAGAGGTTGTACCGGGGTATTGATCCACAGAAGACAAGTGCTTACACTTGCATCAAAAATGGTATTTAAAGGAGAACATGGTCGGAACCACGATTGTAAAAGGCCATACCCCAGATATAAGATGAACTTATATCAAGGGAATAATTAATTTTAAAAGAAGCTTCGATGAGAAGATGTACATCGGGTCCATGGGCATGAACACAAAGTTCAAGGTCGACTCCCACTTCTCCAATGCATAACCTTTCATCCACTTCTCGCGTTCGATTAAGTTGCAGTGTTGAAATTTTATCTGGCGAAGCACCAGAAGAGTATGACTCGTGAAAACCTTCGGGTTCACACGTTCTAGAGAAAGCATATGTTCAACCCTTAGTGGCCTCTTAGAAACATATACCACAATTTTCAAGAGTAAATAACACAAGCCCGAAAGCAGAGCATGGTTGGCCAAGCAGAGGATACAACTTAACAAAGGCATTATGTATCAGGGGAAGAACTCATAAAGTGATCAAATGTGAAGGACACTGTCGGATAACAATCCAACAAAGGACTTGATGGTCCACAAAGGATCTGATACGAGTATCGGTACTCAACTAGAGGGAGAAGAATGCAAGGAGATCAGATTATAGAAACAACTGACTAACTCAATTGTCAAATGCAAAGGAATTATGATTTCCAAATCAAGGGATCAGAAGCAATGCTCTGATTAGGGATGGATAAGTTGAATAGCCTTAGGGTATAATCAACGACAATTGGATTGGTCGAGAACCAATTCCAGTTAAAAGAATGGCAGCTTAGCCGGAGAAGTAATTTATAAGGATCAATGATG
>NW_025239028.1:0-1602 GCF_018294505.1 Triticum aestivum
CAATACACTACTATGGATTCATCCCCGTCTCCCTACGAGAAGGCCATCCATAGCACTCACACTTGTCTTGAGCATTTTATAGTATCCACTTCAAGTTGTCTATGTACCATGTAAGCATCCAAGAAGTCCATAACCGCGGACCCGGCTATTCGAATAGATCATGTTAACCCTGCAGGGGTGTACTTCTTCACACACGCTCTCGCCACTTACCGCCATGTACACGTCATGTATCTCGGCAACCTTCAAGCGGAAGCCTGGCGAGGGTGTCGGCCACGACCTGACTAACCACACAAGACTCTAGTCCAGGTTTATCGCCTATTCGGGTTCCATCCGCAAGGAGATCCGGCTGGGGTGTCGCTTACGGCCCCAAACGATGTGTACAGGGTTCCCGAGCCCACCAACCGGGTGCCACTCGGTACACCGGGCCACTTGTGCCTAGTCTGTCCCAAGCCCACCCTGCCGGGTGCCATTTGGTAGAAAAATAGCACTACCTACAAACACCAGAAACTAGTTGCGACTCCTGGACAGAGATCAAGTTGGTTAATAAGCCGAGAGAGTCAATTAAGGATCCCAATGTGTGGTAGTATCGAGTCATTGGACAACATACATAGAACTCAGTGCTTAAGGACGGTTCCAGCGAGACAACCCACCATGTACTCCTACATGGCCTCTCACCGCTACCTTTACCAAATCGTGTTCACACACTTCACTCTCAGCAATAGAACATATCGTGACACTCCAATTCATTCTCAATGAACCAGACCTGACTCACTCTAAGCAATAGCAGGCATAGCATGGTAGGAACACCTCAATGGCTTCAATCAACTCCTACACATGCTAGTGGGTTTCAACTATTTACTGTGGCAATGACAGGTCATGCAGAGGAATGGGTTCAACTACCGCAGCACAAAGTAGCAGATGAATCGTTGTTGTTCTAATGCAATAACTGAGAGCAGGAGCGAGAGAGTAGGGTTTTATCGAAATGAACAAGGGGGTTTGCTTGCCTGGTAAATCAACAAGGGAGGCACTGCTTCACAGTCAGGTACTCTGGAACGTCTCCGGAGCAGGACCTATCGAGAAGGAACAGTGCCGGCAATCAATACACAATCATATGCAACAATATGATGCATGAACATGGCATGTAGATGTGATGCTATTGCGCTAATGCAACTAGTGTTCAATTGGTTTGAAGTCCATTTGAACCAAAGGTTCAAAATGCATTTCTAAATTAGGTCTCTTATATATGCCATAATGTGTTTTCCCATATTCAGCATGTATAGGTTGGTTTTTCATGCATGAAACTAGTACAGATGGAAAGGTTGCATTTTTCTGATAATTTTTCGTATATAAATTCTTTTAATCTGAGCTACGGTTGAATTGTTATGAATTTTTGAAGTTTAAATCAATTTCTGGATTTTCTGAATTATTTTAATTCCAGAAAATGTATAATTGCGTCAGCATGACGTCATCATTGCATCAGCGGTCAACGCGGCTGGTCCGGGTCAAACCTGACGTGTGGGACCCACACGTCAGTGACAGGGGGTTAACAGGGGTTATTTTAATTTAATTAAATGGTTAGGGGGGGTCGGGCCCACTGGTCAG
>NW_025239028.1:3079-4028 GCF_018294505.1 Triticum aestivum
GTTCCGGACGTCCAGGCGTCGAGGGGGAGGACAGGCAGGCAGGTGCCGTGGCGGCACGGCGGTGCGCACGCGCCGGCCACACGCCCCTGGCCTCCTGGCGCGAGGAGGGGGACGACTGGCGCTAGCCAGTCGGCTGGGCCGGCCAGCTGGGCCGCACAGGGGAGGGGAGGCCCAGGTAAGTCCCTCCTTCCTTTTATTTCTGTTTTCTTTTTTTAATTTTCTGACATTTGTTTGATTTAATAATTATATTAAATCATTTAATTTTATTATGCCAATTTTTGCAGGAGCTGGATATATTATTCCAGAGCTCTTTTATAAATGGCATAATTTTTGGGCCATATTTCATATATATAGAAATATATTTCCAATGCAAATATTTATCGAATTAATCCAAATGGCCAAAATAAATGTCCATGAGCTCCTAAAAATATTGTTTTGATTTTTATCTCTGTCCAATATTTTCAGAGGGCAACATGAGCATTTTCTTGGACCCTTTTGGAGAAATTTTTATCTGGGTCATTTTCAAAAATGATTCTGAGGGTTCCACCAATCCTCATTTCAAATTTAAATGAGATTTAAATATGATGCACAAATAGCTAGCTAGCCTAGGTCATACCAGACTAGGGATGTGACACCCAAAGCGATTTCCATAGTTGTTGAACCCATAGGTGCGGTTACGTATCGGTCATCAACACTCACAGTTTTGGCCAATTCTGGCCCGTTTCGTGGACTATTACTCACTGTTTTGCGGTCCCGGAGTGATTTCCACGATTAACGAACCCTGAGGTACATTTATGTTTCGGTCATCAACACTCACGGTTTTGGCAGATTCTGACCCGTTTCGTGGAATATTACTCACCGTTTTAGGGCCCCAAAGTGATTTGCATAGTTGTTGAGCCCCAAGGTGCGCTTACGCGTCGGTCATCAACACTCACAGATTTGGCCGATT
>NW_025239029.1:0-4028 GCF_018294505.1 Triticum aestivum
GAGTTGCATAATCTCATAGTCATAGGAACATGTATAAGTCATGAAGAAAGCAATAGCAACATACTAAACGATCGAGTGCTAAGCTAACGGAATGGGTCAAGTCAATCACATCATTCTCCTAATGATGTGATCCCGTTAATTAAATGACAACCCATGTCAATGGCTAGGAAACTTAGCCATCAGTGACACTCTTTTTGTCTATGTATTCACACATGTATTATGTATCCGGTTAATACAATTCTAGCATGAACAATAAACATTTATCATGATATAAGGAAATAAATAATAACTTTATTATTGCCTCTAGGGCATATTTCCTTCACTAATGGCGCACCACAAACATAGTGCGCCACTACTAACAAAATTAGTTTTTTTTTCAAAAATACTAATGGCGCACCGTGGCACAGTGCGCCATTACTAGTTTTAACTAGTAATGGCGCACCAGTCACCCCGTGCACCACTACTATCATTTTTTGTTTATTTGGAAAACTACTAATGGCGCACCGCCAGCTGGTGCGCCATTAGTAACCTGGGACCAGCTAGATATTTTGGACAACCACCAACACACTCACTTTCCCCACTTCATTCTCTCCACCTCCTCCTCCAAGCTTGTCTCAGCTGCCTCGTCCTCCTCACCTCATTTGCACCATAGATTCATCCAAATTAAGTGGTTAAATTACCTTTTTTTGATAGGTAAGTAAGGGGAAAGCTTTCTTTATGTTGTAGATCTACTTTTTTCTCCCTCCAACAACGTGCACATGCACTTTTTATGGCCTAGCTAGATCTATGTATGTTTGTGGTGTTGCATATATGTTTGTGTTTGCAGGTACCGGTATTTGAAATGCGATAGTTGCCAATATTTTGCCGAAATGTTGATTCATTTCCGTTTCGGCCAGAATTTTGGCACTATGCATTCTTTTTGGTCCTATTTTTAGGCAAAGTCATGCCAAATTTTTTCTTGGTTTTAAAATATCGTTTTGCTCTACCCCGCAGGTGACCATGGTCCGCACGATGACCGAAGGCATCGTGAATTGGTTTTTGAGCTCCGCGAAGGCCGAGATGCTTCAAAAGAACGAGACGGAGATAAGATGTCCGTGTCGAAGATGCAAGCTAAGGAGCCCTATGGACCCGGATTCCGTACAGGTGCGGGACCACCTGCTCTTGCGTGGTTTCATGGACGGCTATCGGTGGCAAGGTGATGAAGATTATTATGAAGTCGTCCGTGGGGGCCGACCGGCAAGAAATGAGGAAGGGCAGGAAGACAACCATGGCGAGGGCGGGTGAGAAGACGAAGAATCTCCAGGACATGATCACGAAGTAGATGCACTACACAGTCATCATGTAGAAGATGCCGGACATGATGATGAGGAAGATGCCGGAGCAGACGAAGGGCATGATCATGAAGATGAAGATGCCGGAGCAGACGACGATGGACCATCGATGGGCTGGGTGCAGGACCCTCATATTCAAGAGCTGCTTCTCAAGCAGACAGATAACGCAAGAACTGCCGCCCGAGAGAAAGCCAAGCTAGATCAACTGGAGATAGACGCGGTTACTCCATTGTATGAAGGATCCAGGCCCGAGGATACCCACCTGAAAGTAACGCTCATGGCTCTGGAGATGAAGCTAAAACACAAAATGACCCACGCATGCTTCGACGAGAACATGTCATTCTAGCACGAACGTCTTCCCAAGGGGAACAAGTGCCCGACCAGTTTCGAGGAGGCGAAGAAAATCGTGTGTCCTCTGGATTTACCGCACGTGAAATACCATGTGTGCATGAACAATTGCATCATTTATCGGGACGAGCACGCGGAGTCTAGCATATGTTCGGTGTGCGGCGTCACTCGATACAAGAAGAGGAAGAAAGCTCCTCGAAAAGTGGTGTGGTACTTTCCGATCACTCCTCGTCTGCAGCGGTATTTCGCGGACCCTAAGGTAGCAAAGCTCCTGCATTGGCACACGGATAGGGAGGAGAAGAAGCGAGAAGATGACGCAAATGATCCAGAGATAAATAAAAAAGACAAGATGCTGAGTCACCCTCAGGGTGGGAGCTAGTGGCAAGCGTTGAACTTCGAACACCCAGAATTTGGGAACGATCCAAGGAACATCGTGCTGGGCACGAGCACCGATGGAGTCAATCTGTTTGGCAGACAGAGAAGCACACATAGCACCTGGCCTGTGTTTGTGTGGATGTACAACCTTCCCCCCTGGTTGTGCATGAAGAGGAAGTACATTCACATGAGTATGCTAATTGAAGGGCCGAAACAACCAGGGAACGACATCAATCTGTATCTGGGGCTGCTGAAAGAGGAGCTAGACATGCTGTGGAAAACGCCAGCCAATACGTGGATCCACACAAAGTCCATACTTTGTTCTCATACATGGATCCCATCTCAGATTTCATGGCCTCAAGCCATTTTGCGGAATCTGGGCTCACCATCGCTTCTTCATAGTTCGTAGGTTCGTCATGGTCTAGTAACATAACATCCAGAACAGGATTACCGTACCACTCTGGTGCGGATCTTACTCTGGTTTACCTACGAGGTTTGGTAGTAACTTGATCTGAAGTTACATGATCATCATCATTAACTTCCTCACTAATTGGTGTAGGAGTCACAGGAACAGATTTCTGTGATGAACTACTTTCCAATAAGGGAGCAGGTACAGTTACCTCATCAAGTTCTACTTTCCTCCCACTCACATCTTTCGAGAGAAACTCCTTCTCTAGAAAGGATCCATACTTAGCAACGAATGTCTTGCCTTCGGATCTGTGATAGAAGGTGTACCCAACTGTCTCCTTTGGGTATCCTATGAAGACACATGTCTCCGATTTGGGTTTGAGCTTATCAGGATGAAACTTTTTCACATAAGCATCGCAACCCCAAAATTTTAAGAAATGACAACTTTGGTTTCTTGCCAAACCACAGTTCATAAGGCGTCGTCTCAACGGATTTTGATGGTGCCCTATTTAACGTGAATGTAGCTGTCTCTAATGCATAACCCCCAAAACGATTAGTGGTAAATTGGTAAGAGACATCATAGATTGCACTATATCCAATAAAGTACGGTTATGACGTTCGGACACACCATTATGCTGTGGTGTTCCAGGTGGCATCAATTTGTGAAACTATTCCACATTGTTTTAACTGAAGGCCAAACTCGTAACATAAATACTCTTCTCCACGATCAGATCGTAGAAACTTTATTTTCTTGTTACGATGATTTTCTGCTTCACTCTGAAATTATATGAACTTTTCAAATGTTTCAGACTCTTGTTTCATTAAGTAGATATACCCATATCTGCTCAAATCATCTGTGAAGGTCAGAAAATAATGATACCTGCTACGAGCCTCAATATTCATCGGACCACATACATCTGTATGTATGATTTCCAAAAAATCTGTTGCTCTCTCCATAGTTCCGGAGAACGGCGTTTTAGTCATCTTGCCGATGAGGCACGGTTCGCAAGCATCAATTATTCATAATCAAGTGATTCCAAAATCCCATCAGCATGGAGTTTCTTCATGCGCTTTACACCAATATGACCTAAACGGCAGTGCCACAAATAAGTTGCACTATCATTATTAACTTTGCATCTTTTGGCTTCAATATTATGAATATGTGTATCACTACAATCGAGATCCAACAAACCATTTTCGTTGGTGTGTATGACCATAGAAGGTTTTATTCATGTAAACAGAACAACAATTGTTCTCTAATTTAAATGAATAACCATATTGCAATAAACATGATCAAATCATATTCATGCTCAACGCAAACACCAAATAACAATTATTTAGTTTCAACACTAATCCTGAAAGTACAGGGAGTGTGCGATGATGATCATATCAATCTTGGAACTACTTCCAACACACATCGTCACCTCGCCTTTTACTAGTCTCTGTTTATTCCGCAACTCCCGTTTTCGAGTTACTACTCTTTAGCAACTGAACCAGTATCAATTACCGAGGGGTTGCTATAAACACTAGTAAAGTACACCTCAATAATCTGTATATCAAATATAC
>NW_025239030.1:0-4027 GCF_018294505.1 Triticum aestivum
ACTTTGTGGTCGGGTAGATTGTTATTTGATGAGTTGTGGACCTGCAAATAAATTGTTGAATATACTTGATTCTTCACAGATGGCCTTGTAGGATTGTTCTGGAAACAGATACAAATGCGATATCTGAGAAGGTGCCAGGCGATTGGAAGGAGCTGGATCCTTCACTGAGCAGGTATAACACAGTTGTGATAATGATTTGAGCCGAAGCCTCTCTAGCTCCACATGACCTTTTCTCTACAACATTTGCAGATGATAAGCCAAGCCGTAGCGACTGTGGAAGTGCACTTCACAAGGTCTCTTCTAAAGTAGCGTGTGTAGGCATCTTTCAGGTTGATGATAGAACTTGCATTGAACTCCTGTGTTTCCTCCTGCAGCATAGTGCACCAAGTTTGCAAGAAAGAAAATGAGTTGAATCCTCCTGTATGAGTGAGCATAGTTTATCATCTATGGTTGTGGTTGTTGGCATTTTGTTCGCGGAGATGTGTGTCCAGCCCAAGTGCCTAACTGGTCACCAGATTCCTAGGTCATTGGTCCTGTTGTTTGACCTCCCTTTGGTGAAATAGCACATGAATGCTACTGACCTCTTGTGCTTTTTATGAGCAAGCATGTTGATGGTCAAAATGTTTTTTTGTTAAGGGCAAGCATGTCTGTTCTGCAAACAAGGAGACAGCAAAACACTTGAAAATCTTGGGTCGGCGTATCGTGACAAAACATGATAGGAAGAGAGTTACCAACTAACAAGGCAGTGGCATTATGAGCTGAGCTGCAGCAAGTTCTGAAGAGGCACCCAGAAATTCAGGTCCTGACAGGTTGTGAGTGGAGGAGATCAGAAGTAAACTCCTGTTGAGGCTGTGGCACTGTTTGGAGGAATGGTGTTATTGTTCACAACAAAGTTGATGGTACACCATTGGTGCCTCGGTTGCCTTCCTCCCGAATTATTTTTTCCTGTGCCCAACCTGAATACCATGTGTGTGGCGGTAAGAAGCTGACCATTTTAAGGAACAAATGCTTCATCTGATGTTCGATCTTAACATATGCTCGAGAAATAAAACTTGTACTGATCTGCAGAGCCATGATCTTTTATTCTCTGTAACCGGTGCAATGCAGGTGAATTGGGTCCACTATTCTGTGCAGAGCCATGATCTTAGCAAGTTGAAACTGATTTTCTTACAAGAGCTAGGAGAATTAGTTTAATTGAAAGATTGCATTATGAGCAACTTCTCGATGAAATGCTCTGCTTGCGGTTCATGATTCCATTGCATTTGATTTGGTATTGAAACACAAACATACTGTTATAATTCTGCCTTTGGGTTGCATCTTGCATGGTTTGGAATAATATTAATCATTTCAGTTTAGTGGCTAAGTATTTTAAGGAATCAATGCTTCATGTGATGTTTGATGTTAAGATAAGCTGGAGAAATGAAACTTGTATACGCCCAGATTGTCTTCCCTTTAGATTCTGTAAGAGGCAGCCACGTATTCTTTTTTTATTTGACTGTTGCAGTGTGTATGAATTAGGTCCACTATGAGCCGGCTAGACAAGTTATAATCAAGAAGGTCTGACTGTTTATTGGTAGTGTTCTTCTCAGTACTCAAACGTCAGCAACCTAGCTGTCTCTTGTCTCTGTTTATTGAACTGAAGAATTGACTTGTCCTTTTATTGATGTCTTCCTTTGTAGAGTTTATTTGGTGCTCTTCTTAATATTAAGACTTACTAGCAAATATACATGGGTGTCTTGTTTCTATTTTTTGGCTGTAGCCGATTATCCAATTGTCGACTAGCAGGTTGCACCTGATTTTCAGAAGAGCTTGGAGCACTACTCTTGTTATATTATTAAGTGCTTAAATTATAGTCAGCTTTTCAGAAATGCTCTGCTGCAATTCATTCTTTCTTCATTAATGAATTGCATCATTTGGAATGTTGTACTGCAATTCATTCTTCATGAATCCATTGCATAACGAGCGAGGGCGGTGCAAGTGAATTCATTCTTCACGAACGAGGGCAGTGCAAGTGTACAAGAGAGCTGAAGCATTCAGAGTGATGATTTTGGAACCTGCCAATGGTGTCTCTGCACCGTAGTTGCTGTATGAACCTAGGCAGAGAAGAGAGATTTTGCCATTTTGGAAACATTTTATTCAGAGTGAGATAAACCAACCGAACCGAGTTCCAAGTGAAAGAGTGATGATTGAGATTACTTACTCGCCAACAGTTTAGCTAATGTGACTGTAATCTATGCCGGAGGGAGGAGGACTGCCTTTCCAAGTGGAGCATGCAGGACAACTCTATCTTTTTAGTATATCTGGCTGATGAACTTCCCTAGTACATCAGACTGGATTGGGAAAAAACACTTAAATATTTAAATTCGTAATGTCTGACATGTAATACCTCAAATATTCAAATTCGTAATGTATGGCTAATGAACTTTCCTGGTATCTCAAACGGTTTGTGTGCCTCAAATTCACTCTGACCATTTGTTACTGGGTATGTTTTGTGCTGCTGCAGGATCACTTGAAGTGCGCCCACATCAGTTTTATGTAGCATGCTGGTGACAAATTTCTGGTTACAGTTTACCAAGTCGATGCAATATACAAGCCGAACACCCAGATTAATATATTTCAGTGTGTTTGATCAATCTGAGACCAAGGAGAAGTATCTTGATCTTAAACGGTATTCTCTGCTTTTTGTTGCAAGGTTGTAGTTCTTCTAGAAGCTAACTGATGGACTGACTGCATGCTCTGGGATCTGTCCGTTCCAGGTTGCACAGGAACCTCGAAGTTTTGCTCTTTATCCCTATTTTGTTGATGGCACCTAGAACTAGAAGGTCCTTTGTTCTGGGCACAGTCCAGCGGCTCCAGCACAAACCAGTTCTGCCCGAATTGGAGACCGTCCAAAATATTTAGTGAAGAATCAACTTGCCTCTTTATCAAGGTCTTCTTTCTTATAGATTACCTGGTTGTCTTCTTATAGTACTAGAATTTAGCAAATCCATATGTTACCTGTTTCTGTATTTGTTATAGCTGACGATGAAATGAGGCAGATATCCTCTTTGTTGACTATGATATTCTCTGTTTATTGATCTTTTTATAATTAAAAAAACAGCTGGGAGTACTAGTTTAATTGAAAGAGTGCATCATAGTCGATGAGAAATGTTCAGTTTTGCGTTCATTCTTTTTCGCGATTTATTTCATCTTGTTAGGTATTGAAACACACTAAAATTCTCTCTTTGCGTTGCTCTGTTTGCAAATATCTTTTTATGATTTAAGTTTAGCTGCTAGCCATTTCAAGGAATCAATGCTACATGTGATGTTTGATTAGGTTGTGTAACTGCAATTATAGTTCAGATTGTGCAGTCAGCAGTGAAAACAGATTTCTTGCAGCTATGAGTATTTGCTAATGATTCATTTCCCCTCTTCTCAGTTTCTAGCTTGCACTCAACTCAATGAAAACATGGCACCATGATTTATCCCTTAGTAGAGATCGATGGAGCCGGCGGACCCAACACAACCGATGGAGAAGCGCTTGATCACATGGCCTTGTCTTGAGGTTCTTGCTACTACCATCCGCACGAGCTATTAACTTCGGGCTTCTTTTAACACAGACAGATAATTTAATTAACTGTTAGTAGTGACTGGTACTAGGTAGCCAAAGGGATGTCTTCTTGTGCTTAGAAGATACTGAATTCTTTAAGATTGAGTCTCTCTTGTACTAGGTAGCCAGAGGTAGCCGATGCTCTCTCATGCTAGTGTGTACTCATTCCTGGTACCTCGCAATCCTAAGTACACATACAGACAACCTTTTCTTTTTGACGTGAGTAGCTACCCATTGAAGTGAGATTAGTGTGTGTGCTCGGAGCATACTGCATACATATAATCCGCGATGTTCTGCTGGACATAAGGTCAGTGAAGGTAAAGTAGGCCGGCATGGTGCATTGTGCTTGCATGGTTGGCCGTCATAAATGGATCATGTGGGTGTAATTATTTATTCGAAGCCAGAATATCTTTTGTATCTTTTGAATGAAGATAATAA
>NW_025239031.1:0-4027 GCF_018294505.1 Triticum aestivum
TCTCTCTCTCTCTCTCTCTCTCTCTCTCTCTCTCTCTTTCTCTCTCTCTCCCCCCTCCAATGAACACTGAGGATGTACTGTATCTGTATGTCGTAGCGACCCATGTTTAAATTTCAAAATTAATCAAATTAACTTCTCTCTGAATTGTGTAGAGAACTCAAGAGACGTTCCGACCGGTGGAAGAGGAGATTCTGAAAAAAGCCATGCCCAAGTGTGGCGGGTATCCAGGAGTAATAGTCGCTCTCTGTGAGTGGGTCACTCGATGGTCATCGGACCCTTCTGTCTTGGAGTTGATAAATTCTGACTTCATGGGAATTATGAAGGGTTTCCCGAGATTGAGGGGCCTATTCCGTCAGATGCAATCCTATTTTGTAGTATGGTCAAATGAACTCAAGACATGTATCTTCTATCTGTCAGTATTCCCTGCAAACAAAAGCATTAGGTTGAGGCATTTGATCCAGCGGTGGATTGCAGAGGGTTACTCCCTTGGTGGTGGTGCTATCACGGAGGAGAAGGCAGGAAAAATTTTGCGCGATCTCATGAGGTTGGACATATTATACCAGGAGGATCCTGGTACATCAAAGAGGGTAGGAAGAAGGTACAAGGTTAATAGTTTCTTCCATGAATACATAAAGTCACAGCAAATGGAAGATAACCTTGTGTTTGAACTGGAGGGCAGATGCAGCCCAAGCTCGCGACTCACTGGACAACATCTCACAATAAGGAGAAGCTGGGACAGAGATGTTGATGTATTCAGCAGCATTGACTTGTCACGGCTACGATCTTCGACAGTAGTCGGGAAGTGGATGCCATTCCTCATCTCTGACAAGATGAAGGTGCTTCGGGTGCTTAATCTGGAGGACACCTGTAGTGAACCAGAATCAGATGCTACCTGTGTAGTAACAGGTGATGATCTCGAGGGCACCAGTAGTGAACCAGAATCAGATGCTACTAGTGTAGTATCAGATGATGTTCTGGAGGGCACCAGTTGTAAACCAGAATCACATTGCACTGATGAGAAATTAAAAAAGAAGCAAGATACTGGTGTAGTAACAGATGATGATCTGGAGTTGATCGGGAAGAAGTTTCCTCGCCTCAAGTTCCTGTCAGTGCGAGGATGCACGCACATCACTTTTCTCCCTGATTCATTGGGTGCCATGAATCAACTGGAGACTCTTGATGCCAGGCACACTTCCATAGTCGAGTTGCCTGCTGCTGTCATCACCAAGCTACACAAGCTGCAGTACATTCGTGTAGGAACGTCACCGCAACCACAACCACCAGAAGAAGAAGATGAAGAAAAAGAAGGTGCATCAGCATCAGCATCAGGGGTGGACGACGGGGCATCACCAAGGACACTACCACCACTACGATCAGCACCAACAGTAGCAACACAAGATGACGTTCATAGTGGAACGAGCCCCTTCCTCCTAGACACAGCAGCAGTAGCAGGGGAGGTCCCGGAGGCATCAACATCAACATGCTCATGGAAGAAGAGTATGGCACGTGATTTGAGAAAACCCTGCAGCAGCTGGTGTCTGTTCAAGAATCAGCACAGACGCTTGCGTGTTGAAGCAAATGGCGGCGGAGTTGAGGTTTCTTCTGCTGCTGCAAAGGAGATTGGGATGCTGACAAACTTGCATACACTTGGTGTTGTGAATATTGCAGGTGGGAAAGGTGGCCTCAACCTCCTTAAGGAGCTCAAGAAGCTTACTCAGCTGCGCAAGCTTGGGCTGTCCGGCATCAACAGTAAAAACTGGGACAGAATGTGTTCTGCCATCTCGGGCAACCTCCCTCATCTCGAGTCATTGTCGCTGCAACTGGTGCTGCTGGAGGGAGATGATAGCTATGATTTTGCTTCTTTTGACAAGATGATCAAGCCTCCCAAGACCCTGAAGAAGCTTAAGGTACTTTACACTAGTACTGCAAGAGGTGGTGCATGCATAAGGCCGGTTTGGAAGAAGAAACTTCCTTGCCTCCAAAACTTAGATCATGAGTTTACTATATCAAGTCAAGAGGACATAGAGATCGTATGTAGCAGCCTTAGCTTTCGTACTCGTCTTCGTATCAAGCCAATTAAGGGGGAGAACCTCAATTGGCTTTGTAGGTTCGATGCCGTAGATCTTGGACTCAAAGCCCTGAGGATTGGCTACAGCAACGTCAGCTCAACGGTAAAATTTGGAATTCGGACCAAAGTCCAAATAATCAGCATCTACTGCTGCAGCTCCTGTGGTGAACCGTCTTGTCTGCGGATTGAAGAGCTAGAGAATATAGTTGGTCTCAAGCGAGTCTTGGTACATGGTCCTTGCAGCGAAGGCTTCCTGCAGGACTTGGAGAAACAACTTGCCGAGAATGTATGAGAACCTAAGCTGCTGAAGCGGTAGTGATCACTAGTACCTGCTCGTGTGTTGTCATCGCCTGTTACTCGTGTATGTAATAAATAAATATCCATTTCGCACACTTACAAGTGTTTACACATGTTGCCTACTAGTTTTTATGCCGGCCGTAAGCCGAGTGTTATTTTTTGGGTACATGGCTTTGCCTTGTGTAACATGAGCACACGCCCACGGCTTAGTTTTGTATAACCCGAGCACAGCCCAGAAAACACACGGCTCACAAAAAGAATCGGCATATTCCACACGCACACCAAAAACAACGGTTTTTAACTGGCTAAAATTGTTCCATTTCCTTTGCTTTCCAATATGGATCAGCGAGTTTTCCTACAGCAGGAATTGTTTCTACATATTTACTTATTTGGTTTACTGAAAATTACCTACAGTTTACGGTTCAAAAAAGTGCATCAGTGAGGGAAGCTGCTCTTAATGATCTGAGTTGAGCTTTAATGTTGTCCTTCAGTTCATTCACATAGCATCTTATGAAAAAAAAATCTGATATGTCAAGGTTTTCTTCTTGAATATCTGACTCGGTAGATAGCCTATATAGCCATTTTCTCATTAGGCATTTGTTTCTGATTTCCAAATTCTCAACCCTTAGCCCTCCTTGGTTCATGGGCCTGCAAATGTCGTCCCATCTGGTTAATTTATATTTCATTTTAGCCTCATCACTTTCCCAGAAGACTCGGCACCGGTAAAAATCTAACCTTTTCCGTACCCCTACAGGCACTTCAAACAAAGATAGAAGGAACATAGACATACTTGTTTATACCGAGTTTATTAACATGAGCCTACCTCCGTAAGACATAAGCTTGCGCTTCCAGCAGCTTAGCTTTTTTACGAAACGATCCGCAATACATTCCCATTCTTTATTGTAAAGCCTATTGTTGATGAATCACAATCCCTAGGTAGCAAAATGGGAAAGAAATCATTTCACACCCGAACAATTGTCTATAAGCGTCTTGTTCCTATTTAGCACGTCCAAAGCAGAACAATTCAATCTTATGAAAATTTATTTTTAGACCTGACAATTGTTTGAAAAGGCAAAGTATCAGTTTCATATTCCTACCCTTAGCGAGGTCGTCACGTTACATCGACGCCAATCCTTCTTCCCATCTTCATGAACTTCCGCCCTCTCAAATATCTGTTTAGGATGTCTGTTAGCTGATCATCGGTACGAATATAGTTGACCTCCGTCTTACCTTTTTTTCGCGGCAATCCTTTATGAAATGATGCATTATATCAATGTGCCTGCTCCTGTCGTGCCGCACTAGATTCCTGGATAGAAAAGTTATAGACTCACCAACAACATTGAGCACCACTTGTTCCATATCTCAATCCATGAGATCACCGTCTAGCCTCCCTAAACACAGACCAATGGTAGCTGCAATATACTCTATTGCATCAACTGCGGATGTTTACTCTTCTTGCTCAGCTCAAGATGAGCTTCCATTGGAGCGTCAGTTGGATTGCAATATTTCATACCACGGTTTTCAAGTATCTTCCTTGCATATGCCTCCCGGCATAATGTGACCGCTTCCGTCTTGATGTACCTCTATCCAGGTGTAGTAGCTCAAAAGACCGAGATCATCCATCTTGAAAAGCTCCTTCATTTATAGTTTGAACTTTGCAAT
>NW_025239032.1:0-4026 GCF_018294505.1 Triticum aestivum
AGTCGATACGTCACCAGTGACGCATAGACTGGACCGGAACTCCTTAAAAGTAGGCGTCGGTAACCCCTTCGTCATGACATCGGCAAACTGCTGAGCAGTGGGAACATGAAGAACGCGGACGCGCCCAAGACCCACCTGCTCTCGCACGAAGTGAATGTCGAGCTCAATGTGCTTCGTGCGACGATGATGAACGGGCTTGGCGGAGACGTAAACTGCAGAGACATTGTCACAGTAGACAATGGTGGCCTTCTGGACATCAAGAAGCAACTCCTGGAGAAGCTGGCGAAGCCACGAGCACTCGGCGACGATATTGGCCACAACACGATACTCGGCCTCGGCAATGGAGCGGGATACCGTAGGTTGTCGTTTAGACGACCACGATATGAGTGAGGGCCCCAGGTAGACGCAGTAGCCTGAAGTCAAGCGTCGCGTGTACGGGGAGCCAGCCCAATAGGCGTCACTGTAGGCGACCAGGTCAGTCGAGGGCGAAGCCGTCAACGTAAGACCCAGAGCCGTGGTGCCGCGGATTTACCGAAGAATCCGCTTCACCAGGTTCCAGTGAGTGTCGCGAGGGACGTGCATGTGGAGACACATTCGACACATCCATCTGATGCACCATCCAGGCGCGAGAGACCGCGAGCTGAAGGACCGCGCGAATCGTGCCCGGTTTGACGACCGGGGCGAACGTGTCAGTGAAGTCGACTCCAGCGCGTTGCCGAAACCCGCGGACCACCCACCGAGCCTTATTGTGCTCGAGAGACCCGCCAGGACGAGTCTTATGCCGAAATACCCACTTGCCAGAGATGACGTTGGCATGGGGTGGCCGCGGGACAAGCTGCCAGGTGCGGTTGCGCACCAGCGCATTGAACTCCTCCTGCATCGCCGCGAGCCAATGTGGATCGCGAACTGTGGCTCGAGCAGATGACGGAGAGGTGACGGTGCAGACGTCGAGGCAGCGAGGAGGTACTCATCCGTAGAATAACGCGTGTTGGGTCGGTGAATACCGGCGCGAGCACGGGTGACCATGCGGGTGTCCGGGGCGGCCGGCGGGGCCAGCGGGGTCGGCGGGACCGGCGACGAGGTCAGCGAAGAGGCCGTCGAGGAGCCTGGGTCAGGCACAGGAGAAGCGCTCGCTGTCCGGGCTACAGACTCAACGGGAGATGGGGGCGCCGTGGCCGTCGGCGAGGATGCAGCCGGGCCGGCGGAAGCCGTCGAGGAGCCCGGGTCAGGCGCAGGGGATGCGCTCGCCGACTGGGTTGCAGACTCAACGGGAGTCGGAAGCACCGTGACCGCCGGGAGGAAGCCTGTGAGCCGGCGGGCGAGGGGTCCGGGTCCGACGCCGCGGACCCAGAGAGGGGCCCAGGCGCAGCCTGGGCACCGAAGCCAGGGGGAGGCCCACGCGCTGCAGGGGCCCAAAGCCGGGAGGGGGCCCGAGCGCAAGTGAGCGGCCTCCCCTAGAGGCGCCAGGAGGCGCGGTTGACGATGGCGAGTCGGCCGGCGGCGGTACCTGGTGAAAAGGAAAATACCTCTCGTCAAAGTAAACGTGCCGTGAAGTAAAAACTCGGTGGAAAACCGGATCATAGCAGAGATAGCCTTTGGTGTTTGGTGGGTATCCGAGAGAGATGCATGCCACGGAGCGAGGTGCAAGTTTGTGAGGAGTGGTGGAGGCGACGCTGGGATAACAGAGACACCCAAAAACACGAAGATCATCATATGAAGGTGGGCTACCGAAGAGCAGATGATGTGGTGCAAAGTTTCCAGGAGTACGAGTCAGACGGACGTTGATGAGGAGAGAGGCGGTGGAGAGAGCGTCCGGCCAAAACCGGGGCGGGACGTTGGGGTGGAAAAGAAGAGTGCGCACACAATCATTGAGGGTGCGAAGGATCCGTTCGGCATGACCATTTTATTGCGAGATATATCGGCAAGTGAGACGAAAAATCGTGTCGTGTGTGGTGAGGAGGGTGCAAACCCCGACGCCGTCGAACTCCTTCCCGTTGTCAATCTGCAAGGCATGAATGGGACGCCCAAACTGCGTAGCGACATAGGAGTAAAAAGTGGTGAGAACGGAGAGTGCATCAGATTTTCTCTGCAACGGGAAGGTCAACACATAGTGCAAAAAATCATCAAGTATGACAAGATAGTATAAAATACCCGTATTACTGGCAACAGGAGATGTCCACAAATCACTATGAATCAACTCAAATGGATACGACGCCACCAATGAGGACGCGCTAAATGGAAGACGGACATGCTTGCCAAGACGACAAGCATGACAGGTATGATCATCGATTTTATTACACATGAATGAAAAAGTCCTAAGAATATGACAAAGGGTGGCTGGGTTCGGATGTCCCAGCCGAGCGTGCCAAAGGTCCACCGTGGCGGAGAGAGCGACCGGAGCGGATGTGGAAGTGGCGGTAGAGTTCACCGGGTAGAGGCCATCCGGGCTGTCACATCGGTGAAGCAGCATCCGGGTACGGGCATCCTTGACAGAAAAAATCTACTTCGTCAAATTCAACAGTTATAGGATTTTCACGTGTAAGAGAACGAACGGAAACAAGATTAGTGACTAACTCAGGTGAAACTAAGACATTGGACATGTGAATAGGCGTAGAGTTAGACGGAAAGGAACCATGACCGACATGAGTAATGGGAAGGGCAGACCCGTCACCAACAGTAATACGACATGCGGTAGAAACTGGAAATACGGAGTTGAGGTTACCAGGGTTGGAAATCATGTGGGTGGTAGCCCCGGAATCCTATACCAGTCGCCGCCTCCGGTGTACGTGTTGGGTGTAGGGGCGGAGTGGAGCGCCGCAAGGAGGGCCGGATCCCAAGGGGCCGGCGGGAGTGCGCCGGCCGCGGCCGGAGGGGCGGCAGGGTAGCCACCCGGAGCGGCGTACGGAGGGGCCGCGACGGGGTAGCCACCCGGGGCGGCAAGGAGCGCCTGATGTGCGCCGGAGCGAGGTCCGAGGATCCCAGCCTGGACAGGGGCCCGCGTTACAGGCATCGTGTGCGCATGGATCAACCCATCCAAGGGTTGGTCGCGGCAGCCCAGGGGGCCGGGGGCAGCTGCTGCTGCTGCGGCTGGCACCCCCCCTCCCCTCCCCGCGCGCGTCGTGCTGCTGCTGCTTCTGGCCGCGGCGCCCCCCGCGGCGACGATCGGGGGCAGGGGGCGGCGGCTGGTAGACGGGCGCCGGTGGCGCCTGGAAGTACGACGCTGGCGGCGGCGGCAGAGGCCGCGGCGGCTGCGGCCCTGTGGGAGGAGCGGCGCGGGAGGTGCCCGCCGCGAGAGCCGTGTGCGTGGCCCGGGACTTCACCAACTTCATCCTCCTCTCCTCGAACCGAAGATATGCCATGACCCGAGGAAAGGTCGGGTCTGGGAGGAACGTGAGGTTGGAGGCCGCGTTGCCGAACTCCTCGTTCAGGCCGGCGGTGAGGGTGCTGAGGAGGAGGTTGTTGGAGACCCGCTCCCTGAGGTCGCGATGTTTGTCAGCAAGTTTCTTAAGGCGCATGCAATAATCGTCAATGGACGAGTCAAGCTGATGGCAGCCAAAAAATTCCTGCTGAAGAAATACGCGGCGCTGGAGGGTGTTGTCGAGGAAGAGCCCGTTCAGCTTCGCCCACACCATCTGTGCGTCGTCAGTGTCGCAAACGATGGTGTGAAAGATGTCCTTGGAGATGGTTTGGTACAGCCAACGAGTGATGGTCAGCCAGTTGTCGTCCGCGTACACGAGGCCGGAGTCGACGGAGCCATCGACGTGATCGATGAGGTGGTACTCGCGGAAGACGAGGGAGAAGTAGGTTTTCCAGGCGTAATAGGTGGAGGTGGCGTAGTCGAGAACGACGGGCACGCGGGCAAAGATGTCAAGATCGTGGACGACCTCCACCGGGGGAGGGGCCGGGTCCTCGAAGGGGTTGGAGGGGAGGGAGGCGGCAGAGTGGGGAGAGGCCATGGGTGCGGCGGCTACCGAGGGGAGGGATGGCGGCGCGGCTGGTGGGGAGATGGTGATCGGGAGGGAGGCG
>NW_025239033.1:0-4026 GCF_018294505.1 Triticum aestivum
AAAAAAAAAATGACTACAGCTGTTACTGGTGGAACTACGTCTCGTACATATCACGACACCTTCAAGAACTGCACTAACACTGAGTACATGCCTCGTTGGTTCTAGACTCTAAACTCCCTCTGTCCATGGATTGATTGATTTATTCTGTATGTTACGTGCAGAACAATCATGGCTTCCACCCCTTAGGCCCGATCCTAATCTTCCACATATGTCTTCCCGTTAAACAAGCAAAATATATTACGTAGGTCTATAGCATTGCACATTAAGTACATTAGTAACTTCTCCCTCGCTAAAATAAAGCAGTAACTGCTGGGAGCAATCCTACATCTACGGATGACTTCTGCAGAATTTATTTTTCAGTCTGTGTCAAGATTAATTATACATCAGTAGAGAGGGAGGGGACCCCTCTGAAATTGTGGGAGGTTAGTCCCTAGCCAAAGCTTCCGTAGGACTAGGATTTTCGCACCCAATAGGATCGAGGCAATGCCAAAATTACAAGGGCAATCATGTCATGTCATCATCCAATAATCCTAGACGCACGGAGCAATACGGGTATCCCAACGCTAACTAGTCTCTGGCCCCCCCTCCTATGATTTTCATAGGGGGTTGGCCCCGCCTCACTCCTAATCTCCAATGAAAAAATGCAACCTAACAATAAGTCCGTGTGTGTAGCATTACCGCGTCATCATCAAGTGATAGTAGTTATCATATTTCCTGCATCTTTCTCTTTTGGGATGTACTTCCTCCGTTCCAAAATAGATGACTCAACTTTGTACTATCTTTATATTAAAGTTAGTATAAAATTGAGTCATCTATTTTGAAACGGAGGGAGTAGTAGTTTAGCCGTGTCCGTGTGCAGTAAGGCTTGACTCTGCGAGAGCGTGCACGTAGGTGATGGGGGCAACTGACCACAGCACTCTTCTGCTGTGAAACAGAAAAGCGCAAATTACCACAGCACTCATCCTGCTTTCATGGAAGGCAAGCAGGAAGAGGCACTCAAAGAAACCCTGCCGAGTGATCGAGGAGTCTCCTCGGCGGTGGTGTAGAACTTGGTACGGGAAGCGGCCGGCTGGGTATTCACTACTCAGCTCGGCAGAGGTCAATTCTAAGTTTCTAACCCGGAGGTTCGGCAACCAAGCAGGTAACTGCTGCCGTTACTGCTGGCCAAAAACAAAAGAAGAAAAACTACAGCCTCTATCCATTCAAACTCTAAACTCCCTCTGTCCATGGATTGATCGATCTATTCTGTTTGTTACTTGCAGAACTATCATCAGGTGAATACATGAGGAGGACTTACATATGACAGGGTAATGATCCCTGGCCTGCTGGAGGAGGGTGAAGCCATCGATTCCGTCCCCCTGGATGTGCGCCACCGTCATGACGAGGTCAATCCCGTCCGGGTTCTCCTTTACCTCTCGCAGTGCTTCGGCCGGCGAGGCTTTCGTATTCACTGCACGCACCAACAATGTGAGGTCGCTGCCTCGCCGGTATAGATATTGCTTGCAAGAGCAGAAAGATGAAACTGCAGCGAGGACAAAGCGGACGACGTACCTTGATACCCGCACCGGCTCAGCGTTTGGGTCATGGTCTCAAGGTGGATCGGGTCTTCATCAACAGCGAGGACCCTAATCCCCTCGCCGGCGCCTGAGGCCAAGGCGGCGTTGTTCATCTCCGCTGCCGGTGTCACACTCGGTAACCAAAGCCTCGATTTTTCTTGTCCGTAATGAGTGGAGGGCGTTCAGTAACTGGTGACAAGCTGCCTTGCTTTTATATACTATACTCCATACGTTACTTCTCTGATGAGGGTAAACCGGGTGGGGGCAGCTAGGGCAGGCAGGGACCTTTTGTGGTCCCCGGTCACACGCGCACCACATTGTTATCTTTAAATCTTTTACTAGCAAAAGTGCCCGTGAGTTGCAACGGGTGAAAAAAATCAATTCCTTTTTATGTCCTAGCTCAATAAATTGATTTAAAACAATGCTTAACATTGAATAATTCATGACAAGGTTCTGAACCAGAGCATCTCCACAGTTCCACCGGAAGCCTGCCAAGGAGGGTCTCTTGTTTGTTTTTCTTCCACATGTAAAGGTGCAAATGAAACATACAACTACTTGCAGTGACCAATCCTCATGGTGCAAATAATATTTCTACTTTTTTTTTGAAAGGAGGTCATCCCCCGGCCTCTATATCGGATAGATGCATGCGGCCACTTTATTAGATCAAGTTCAACAAAACAAAATGTCTGGTCTGCAAAGTACAACTCTATTTCTACTTCTACACAGTAAAATCATTGTATTTCTTCAACATGAAACTACATAATAATATTTCTATTTCTACTTCTATATAGTAAGAAAATAACTGTATTTCTTCTACATAATAATATTTCAAAAAGCATTACTTGTAAGGGCGTTTGCACAAAAATATTGTGTCCCCCACAGACTCAATGTCCTCTGGGTTGAATAATTCAATCAACAGATCAGTTCATAGAGATGTAAGCATAAAGTATTTATTTTGAGCAGGATACATAAATTGTGAAGTCCTTATTATAAACAAAATTCCAAGTGAACCTTTGGCATATTTTATGAGAAGTAGGCTAGCTCCAGCCAAAAGCTGAAGCAACGTACTGTTGCTGCAAGTCATTACTAAATGTCGTCAACAAAACAAAGCATCAAGCATCTTCTGTAGGCAAGCATCGAACTACATGCGACACTCCAAGTTCATGGTACATGTGACCAGCGGTGTACAGCAGGATCTCCACAATGTCCGGAGCACTTACGATCGACGACGTGAGTTTTCTGGTCATTGATCTGGGACGCGTCCACTGTTGGTTGGTGTTGCGGGATAGGAAGCGTTAATAGCCACTCATCACTCTAGTCTTCTCCCTCAACCTCATTCACGAAAGCGGGAAACCTGCCTCGCTGCATTGCTGCCCCCCATATCATAGCGTCATCCCAAGATGGTCCGGCTGGGCGCTGCCATGGCAAACCAGGCGACACCCTAAAATCATCTCTGCATGTCTGAAACAATGTGATTAAGTAAAATTATAGTTTACTCATCATAGAGAGGCAACCTTCAATCAAGCAAGCAATGTAGCAGCAAGCACCTTTCGAAGACCAAGTTACAACTCCACTCCGGATTGCCCAACTGGGTAAGCATGATCGCCATGTCCATGCCTTGAGTCATCGTCCCCATAGCCAGTTCTTATGGGCATTCCTTGGAGAATCCAACCTTGCTAGCCGTCATCATTCTTTCAATGAAAATTTTGAATTTCTCATGGTAATTGATACTCATCAGGCCTATAAAAATCATGCAAAAAAATCAAGCATGAGATCTAGGATTCAGAGTATAGCTTTTCTTTTTTACAACAATAGCAATCTTAAGTTCTTAACTATGTTTGATGCCCACTAAAAAAAATACCATCTTTCATGCATGCATAATGCTCAATGATTTCCCCTTTGAACCCAAACCAAAATACATATTGCCCAATCCATGCGGGGTGTACCGAAGCAGAAGTGTCCATGCGGCTGTATCACTCGGCAATTATTGGGAAGCCTAACCATAGGCTGACAGGGAATGGCTGGCGGAACATGTAATTAACTTGAGCATTCAGGTGCGCATGCTAGTGATCTATGTAGTTTACCTAGTAAATTAACCAACCACACATAATTGATCATTGAGTAACAAATTGGCTGAAGAACATCGGTTCATATGCGTGCTTGCAATAGAGATTATGTAAACGATAAACCACACAGCTGTTGCATGGCCATTAGTTACCATGGCAGAGCAGAGTAGAGGTAGCAGCAACTGTCTGAGTTTTGAAATTCTCTAGCCACTGCACTGCACGCACAGTTCATGGTCGAATGTATGGAAGTGAGGCTAGCTTTAGAGTTAAATGGTAAGTGATTCCTTCTTATTGCACCTTCCAAGCTTTTGCTTCTGTTACATTGTAGTAGTCACTACAGCAGAGAAGACCACAGTGACACCAATATTATTATATTAGCAAAGATTTGAAGATTAGAAAAAAAA
>NW_025239034.1:0-4026 GCF_018294505.1 Triticum aestivum
GATACGGATATGTAGATCTCCTACCATTGTAACCGACTCTGTGTAACCCTAACCCTCTTTGGTGCCTATATAAACCGGAGGGTTTTAGTCCGTAGGACGAACAACAATCATACCATAGGCTAGCTTCTAGGGTTTAGCCTCTCTGATCTCGTGGTAGATCTACTCTTGTACTACCCATATCATCAATATTAATCAAGCAGGAGTAGGGTTTTACCTCCATCAAGAGGGCTCGAACCTGGGTAAAAACATCGTGTCCCTTGTCTCCTATTACCATCCGCCTAGACGCACAGTTCGGGACCCCCTACCCAAGATCCGCCGGTTTTGACACCGACAATAGGTATTTGAGAAAAACCAGAATAACCATCTAGAAATCAAAAATGTGTATGTTCGTACAGTCTTTCTAGCATTTGATCAATAAAAGGTAGAGGGTAATTATCCTTTCTAGTAGCTTTGTTCAATTTACAAAAATCAATTACCATTCTATAACTTGTAACAATTCTTTGTGGAATCAATTCTTTCTTATCATTAGGAATAACGACAATACCTCCCTTCTTAGGGACACAATGAATGGGACTTACCCATCTACTATCAGCAATAGGATAAATTATACCTCCCTCCAGAAGCTTTAGTATTTCATTTCTTACCACTTCCTTCATCTTAGGATTTAACCATCATTGGTGATCAAAAACTGGTTTAGCATCAGGCTCCAAATTAATTTTGTGCTGACATAGAGTGGGACTGATGCCTTTAAGATCATCAAGAGTATATCCAATAGCGGCACGGTGCTTCTTCAGTTTTCAATAATTTCTTTTCTTCATGCTCTGAAAGGTTAGCACTAATAATAACAGGATATATCTACTTTTCATCTAGAAAAGCATATTTCAAAGTATCAGGTAATTGTTTAAGCTCAAAAATAGGATCATCCTTGGGCGGAGGAGGATCCCCAAGGATTTTAACATGCAAATTATGTTTCAAAACAGGGCCTTTATTAAAGAATACTTCATCTATTTCCCTTCTTTCTTTCGTAAACATATCATTTTCATGATCTAGCAAATATTGTTCTAAAGAATCAGTAGGAGGCACGACAATAGAAACAAGACCAATAACTTCATCCTTACTAGGCAATTCTTTATCATGGGTTGTCTACAAAATATAGAGAAATTAAAATCATGAGACATATCCCCTAAACCAACAGTAATTATATCTTTCTCGTAGTATATCTTAGCATTAACAGTATTCAAGAAAGGTCTACCAAATATAATGGGACAAAATCATCTTGTGGGGAACCAAGAACAAGAAAATCAGTAGGGTATTTAATCTTCGCACACAAGACTTCAACATCTCTGACAATCCCAATTGGTGATATAGTATCTCTATTGGCAAGCTTAATAGTAACATCAATATCTTCTATCTCAGCAGGTGCAATATCATTCATAATTTCTTGGTACAAGGTATAAGGAATTGCACTCACACTAGCACCCACATCACAAAAGCCATGATAACAATGATCTCCTATTTTAACAGAAACAACAGGCATGCCAACAACAGGTCTATGTTTATCTTTAGTATTAGGTTTAGCAATTCTAGCAGCTTCATCACGGAAAGAAATAACATGCCCTTCAATATTATCAACCAAGACATCTTTAATCATTGCAATACTAGGTGCAACTTTAATTTCTTCAGGGGGTGTAGGTGTTCTAGTATAACTCTTACGAACCACAGTTGAAGCTTTAGCATGATCCTTTATTCTAACAGGAAAAGGTGGTTTCTCAATATAAGAAGTAGGAACAATAGGATCAACATTATAAGTAATAGTTTCTTCTTCAACTTTAATAGGTTCTACTACTTTAACTTCAATGGGAGGATGATATTTAAACCACTTCTCCTTAGGGAGATCAACATGAGTAGCAAAATATTCATAGAAAGAAGCTACTGTCTCAGAGTCAAGTCCATATTTAGTGCTAAAATCACGAAAAGCATCGGTATCCATAGAAGATTTAACACAATCAAACATAAGGTTTATACCTAACTCCTTACCTTCGTCGAGTTCCCAATCTTCAGAGTTGCATTTAATTCTTTCCAATAAACCCCATTTGAATTCAATATCCTTCTTCATAAAAGAACTAGTACAAGAAGTATCGAGCATGGAGCGATCATTATGAGAAAGCCAAGCATAAAATTTTTGAATAATAATTTCTCTTGAGAGCTCATGATTGGGGCATGAATATAACATTGACTTAAGCCTCCACCGAGCTTGAGCGATACTTTGTCCTTCACGAGGCCAAAAATTATATACATAATTTCGATCATGATGAACCAGATGCATAGGATAAAACTTCTGATGAAATTCGAATTTCAATCGGTTGTAGTTCCAAGATCCAATATCATCACATGTCCTAAACCATGTCAATGCCTTTCCCTTAAAAGATAAAGGGAAACCTTCTTCTTGACAACATCCCCGGGCATACCTGCAAGCTTAAATAATCCACAAACTTCATCCACGTAGATTAGGTGCAAATCAGGAAGTAATGTTCCATCTCCTGCATAAGGATTAGGTAGCAGTTTATCTATCATACCCGAAGGAATTTCATAATAAATATTTTTAGTAGGTGCAGTAGGCTGAGGAGCAACTCTTTGCTCTTCCAGCCGAGGTGAAGATACCCCGAACAAGCCCCTCAAACGATTATTTTCCATTGTAACAAGTGACAGTAAATTTCAGCACACTATATAAATGTTCCCTTACCAAATTCCACTTACCAAAGGCGGTTCACTCCCCGGAAACAGTGCCAGAAAAGAGTCTTGATGACCCATACACTACTAGAAAAACGGTTATAGCTAATATGGACATTAATGGTGCACTATACATGTGGTGCACCACTGCTATATAGCAGTGGCGCACCATGTGTAGGTGCGCCATTAGTAACCAAACCAGTAATGGCGCACCAGGTGAAAAGTGCGCCATTACTAAGTTTGACCAAGGTTTGACCTAGGCATACACATAGTAATGGCGCACTTTGTATAGGTGCGCCATTACTAAGTTGACATAGTAATGGCGCACCTTTACAAAGTGCGCCATTACTATGTGTATGACTGGGTCAAAACTTGGTCAAACTTAGTAATGGCAAACTTTGCATAGGTGCGCCATTACTATGTCAAACTTAGTAATGGCGCACCAAACAAAGTGCGCCATTACTAAGTTTGACCAAGGTTTGGCCAAGTGGTACACATAGTAATGGCGCACTTTGTGAAGGTGCGCCATTACTAACTTTCAAATGCACACCCCCCTAGACCGCCTTTTTAGTTTTAAAAAAATAAAAGAAAATGATGGAAATGTCAAAAAAAATAAAATAAAATAAGTTTCCCATGTGATATGTGGTCTAGTTGTTGGGAAAATTTACAAATATGAATTTCGACTTTATTTGCAAAATCTCTCTGGAATTTGTAAAATGGGCATAACTTTTGCATACGAACTTGGATTAAAAAGTTTTTTATATGAAAAATCATCTACTCGAAAAGTTACATCCGAATTCAACTGGGCGAACCCCATTGAACATTTTTAGAATCCCCAAAAACCTAACAAAATAAAAGATATGGGGCTTTTAAGATCTAGAGGGGGAAAACAGAAAAAATTTCAAACTTAGTAATGGCACACCATTTGCTAGGTGCGCCACTAGTAACAGGAAAAAATTTGGTTTCGATTTTTTTTGTTGGAAAAAATGTTGAAAATATGATACGTATTATGACGGGGAAGTTTGATATATTTTTTCAAAATTTCATCATACTCATGAACATGAACAAAGTCCTAGACATCAACAAGGTTTTTAATAGGATTGATATGATAGATATATCAACAAGTGCTTGTTAAGTGAGCTGGTGCTGGGGTTGGATAGAACTGTGAAGTTAAGCGTGCTCAGGATGGAGTAGTGTGAGGATGGGTGACCTTCCGGGGAGTTTGACCACAGAGTGCGATTTGACTTGAGATTAAGCATATTGACCCGAGATTAAGCCATATTGACCCGAGATTAA
>NW_025239035.1:0-1237 GCF_018294505.1 Triticum aestivum
GCCGGTCTAATCCTAAGCGCGCAGGGGTCTGGGCCCATCGCCCTATGCACACCTGCACGTTGCGAACGCGGCCGCGAGCAGACCTAGCAACCCACACGATCACGGCGGTTACGTCAAAGCGGTCCAACACGGCGCGCGCCACTCAGTCGCTGACGTCACGAAGGCTTCGGCTGATACCACGACGCCGGGATACCCATAACTACTCCCGCGTAGATGGTTAGTGCGTATAGACCAAATGGCCAGACTCAGATCAAATACCAAGATCTCGTTAAGCGTGTTAAGTATCCGCGAACGCCGACCAGGGCCAGGCCCACCTCTCACCTAGGCGGTCTCAACCTGCCCTGTCGCTCCGCCACAAGGATCCACTTGCGGGTACTCCTACGAGCCGACCCGACTTTAGTCATCACATGTGTCATGTATATAGTATATAAGTATATACCCGTGATCACCGCCCAGGTGATCACGGCCTGATAGTATAGCACAGCAGACGGACAAGAATGTAGGGCCACTGATGGAAAACTAGCATCCTATACTAAGCATGTAGGATTGCAGGTAAAGGTAACAACAGTAGTAGCAAGGATAGGCTATGCATCAGGATAGGATATCGAAAAGCAGTAACATGCTACACTACTCTAATGCAAGCAGTATAGAGAAGAGTAGGCGATATCTGGTGATCAAGCGGGGGGCTTGCCTGGTTGCTCTGGCAAGTAGGAGGGGTCGTCGACTCCGTAGTCGAACTGGGCAGCAGCAGTGGCGGTCTCGTAGTCTACCGGAGAGAAGAGGGGGAAGAAACAGTAAATACAATGCAAACATAAGCATGACGATGCGTGACATGACAGTGAGCGGTGCTAGGGGTGTCCTAACGCGACAGTAGGTGTTACCGGTGAAGGGGGGGAACATCCGGGAGGTATTCCCGATGTTTCGCGTTTTCGGACAGACGGACCGGAGGGGGAAAGTTGCTAGTTCGATAGGTTAGGGAGGTGTGGTGGATGAACGGACTGCGTATTTGGATTCGTCTCGTCGTTCTGAGCAACTTTCATATAGAAAACATTTTCATCCGAGTTACGGTTTAAAAGATATGAATTTTCAAAGTTTATTTGAATTTCTGGAATTATTTATATTCAGAAAAATGAATTATGACGTCAGCATGAGGCAATGCTGACGTCAGCAAGTCAACAGGTCGGCTGACCAGTCAAACCAGACAGGTGGGTCCAGTGGGACCCACATGTCAGCCTCT
>NW_025239035.1:3207-4025 GCF_018294505.1 Triticum aestivum
GGAAGGCCTACTCCTTTTTTTTCTTTTCCTGCTCTGTTTCTGTTTTCTGTTTTCTTTTTATTTGCTTATTTCCTTTTCTGTTTTATTTCATTTAAAAGTATTTAGGTATTTTATAAAAATGTGTTTTCTCCACCATAATTACCAGTGTAATATTTGGCACCCACTGAACATTTTTGTTTGAGTTTTTGAATACTTTTACTTTTCACTTTAATTATATTTGAAGTTTGAACTAGGAGTTTGAAAAGGAAGGTGATTCAAATGTGATCAAGCCCTGTTTAGCAACATGATTAGTTTAATCACAGGGAGTTACTGTAGCATGATTCTCAGGGTGTTACAAATCTCCTTCACTACAAGAAATCTCGTCCCGAGATTTAGGAGGTAGAAGGAAACAGTGCGGGGTATTCTTCGCGCAGACGATCCTCTCGTTCCCAAGTGGCCTCATCTTCAGAATGGTGCGACCACTGGACTTTGAGAAACTTGATCGTCTTCTGACGTGTGCGGCGTTCAGCTTGGTCGAGAATGCGGACCGGATGCTCCTTATAGGAGAGGTCTTGCTGCAATTCGAGCACTTCATGATCCACAGCTCGGATTGGATCCTTGAAGCAACGGCGGAGCTGTGACACATGGAACACATCGTGAACCTGAGAAAGGTTCGGCGGTAGCTCCAGTTGGTATGCCACTTTTCCACGCCTTTCGAGAATAGTGAATGGGCCAATATAGCGAGGAGCTAGTTTGCCCTTGATCCCGAAGCGGTGAGCACCCTTCATAGGTGTGACTCGAAGATAAGCCTTTTCGCCAGGTTGATAGACCATGTCTTT
>NW_025239036.1:0-4025 GCF_018294505.1 Triticum aestivum
CGGCCTTGAGGGTCGGAGCCGGACATCTTCGAAGGTCCGAAGCGCCTAAAACTAGAGCTTTGGCTGTTGGAACTCGAGGCGAGGGGCGGATTTGATTGGTTTAAGAAGAAGGGAGCCGGGCCTTGGTTCCTTTATAAAGGAGATGAATACCAAGAGCCCTCCCCGTGACCGTTTGAGACTCGCTTTCAATTAGGGAATCATACCTAAGTCGCGGTTGGGTTACCCACACCCGCATTGATGAGAATCCTGGAATAAGGGGACACGATCTCTGCTTTGACAAGACGTGCCAGGGAAACCGCCTCGCTAAACGCGCTGAGGTGGAACAATAAAATGAATAAAGAGCCTGGCTGTGGCATGATGTCACGCCACGGAATACGTCAGCAGATCTGATTGATGCAAATATTATTCTCTCTACGAAGGAATGTGGAACTTATTTTGCAGAGCCGGCCACTACCCTGGTGTTCAACATCTTCTATGAAATATTCGGAGGAGGAACCCGCATTGCAATGCCGAAGACAACTTGCGCGCCGGACTCATCGTCATTGAAGCCTGGTTCAGGGGCTACTGAGGGAGTCCTGGATTAGGGGGTGTCCGGATGGCTGGACTATGACCTTTTGCCGGACTCCCGGACTATGAAGATACAAGATTGAAGACTCCGTCCCCTGTCCGGATGGGACTTTCCTTGGCGTGGAAGGCAAGCTTGGCGATACGATATGAAGATCTCCTCCCATTGTAACCGACTCTGTGTAACCCTACCCCTCTCCGGTGTCTATATAAACCGGAGAGTCTTAGTCCGTAGGACGAAAAACAATCATACCATAGGCTAGATTCTAGGGTTTAGCCACTCCGATCTCATGGTAGATCTACTCTTGTACTACCCATATCATCAATATTAATCAAGCAGGAGTAGGGTTTTACCTCCATCGAGAGGGCCCGAACCTGGGTAAAAACATCGTGTCCCTTGTCTCCTGTTACCATCCGCCTAGACGCACAGTTCGATACTCCCTACCCGAGATCCACTGGTTTTGACACCGACAGGGATTTTCTCACTTCTCATGAGATTCGATTGAAGACAATAACGCTAGAATGATATGTAGCCAACCGTGCAAACACTAGATTTGTCACATTCTTCCTGCTGAATGCGAGGTTACTATTTTCCATCAGGCTTAAGTTTATCAGCAGCATGGTTTTGACGGATGGGTATGTCGAAGAGCAAAAAAAGGAGTTTTAGGTAAGCAAAAGAGCATCTGAACGTGTCGGGCTTCTATTTACAACATATTGTGGTCATAATCCAGTAAATTTTACGACCTAGGATGTTCATTCTATGGACCTGACCGATCCATTTGATTGTGACTGCCAAAAATAGTGCTGGAGTTAGATGTTGTTGCCCTTTTCAACCTGGGTTTTTTGTAAACATGATGAACAATAAACCCTCGTGATTTTGTACAGTTTGTAAGCTGGAGTTAGATGTTCCTGCCCTTTTCAACTCGGCTGTGACTGTCATATATTCTTTGAAACAAGGCATGGCTTGCCATTCATTTAATTTAGAGTGAAATATTGTAACAAATCCCAACCAAGGGACATAACATCACTCTCGCCGGCTGCTTGAGCTCACTGTGCATTACAGAAGCCAAGTGATTAGCCCCCACCAGCACCCAGAAACTTATTTCGAACTAGCACATCAAATGGGCTGTAAATTTTCATAGGAAAGGCTGCATGACCGTGACAGATTTGGATTCTGACATTTGGGACCCATGAGGAAATAGCCTAGCCAGTCAACAAAAGATTTTGCCTACCAGCCGTTGGATTGACATCCAACATCTGTCGTGTATCTTCTATCTCTTGTCTTCTTCCTCCAGCCGCCCAAACCGAACCACCCCGTCGGCTCCGCCTGCTCCCGCATCCCATGGCTGGCTGCGCCTCCGCCCACCTACCGTACGTACCCTCCAACGTTGGCTAGTCCCTCCCTCTATTCCCCCACACGTCATGTTATTCTCCGGGGACGTCAGCCCCAACACGCACCCACACCCGAACCAGTCAACCCTCGTACTCCCCTCCGCCTGCGACTGGACCGGAGCATCTTCCATGGCTCCTGTTCATTCCATCCGAGGCCTCGCCGTCGTCCTCCGCCTTGCGGCCTTGGTTCGCTCGCCGTGCGCGGTGTGCCGCCCTCTTGCGTTGTCAACATCATCAACAACCGAGAGGAACAAGGAGATGAATGTATGTGGAGAGGATGATAGTAGGGACCCACCAGCATCATGGTAGTACGCAAGCAAGTGCCTCTGTATTACAAGCCCAAAAATATGGTTCCTCCTAATGGTTGGACATCTGGGGCTCACGCATTGTCAACATAGTCAATAAACGAGAGAATTACACTACGAGCGGCTGACACCAGGGACCTAGTAGGCCGCGCAGTTTTTTTTGACGAACAAGCATTTGTTATTTATACTAGTTTTTACGATGGATCAGGGTAACAACGGGGCAGTGCGGGGGCCGTGGCCCGTCTAGCCATGGTTTTATTTATGTTTACCACATCATGAGCCTAGTTGTGTTTTTTTCTTGCTGAAGATGGCTAGCCCAGTTTTATTTTTTTAAAGAAATACCGAAACAAGGCCTACTTGCTTTATCGGCCATGCTGGGCTGCAAATCTTTCAAGACGAGGAGAGTTTCATTCGGTTTGCCCAGAAATGGGCTGTACATTTTTAAAACACATCAAACCGGGAATTAGTTTCAATTTTTTTCATTACAAGATTTTAAATTCCATTGATTTTTATGCGTGGACAATTATTTGGATTTTATATTTATATAAATTATTTTTCAAAATAGTTTGAATGTGAATCGATATTTCTGGATTAAAAACAGTTGACCGCACCGAAGTATGCAAAATTTCGTATACTTTTTAACCGTGGCCACAATATGGGGTGTAATGCTAACAAAAAGAAGATGGGCTCCAAAATAATTCTTAAGAATTAGCAAATGGGCTTTACATTATTAGAAATAATGGCAGATGGGCTATCTGCTGTTTTCCATAGATTTGAGGCTGACTTGTGCGCCTACTACAGGTTGATGCGTATGCTTTCATAAAAAAGGTTGACGCACAAACAACGCCCTGTCAACTTAGTGAACACACGAGAGCAGTGACTATTGGATGTCCATCAAATGACTGTCGTGCTTCTTCAATCTTTGCTCTTCATGCTCCAGCCGCTCAAACAAGTGCCGACGGGACTGCCTGCTCCCTCCTCCCCGTGGCCGGCTGTGCTGCCGCGCAGGCCTCACCGCCCCATCGTACTCCCATCGCTGGCCTAGCCATCCCTCTACTAACCCACACCTGCTGTTATTCTCCGGCGATGACAGATGAACCAGTAAACCCTCGTACAGTCGTACTCCTCTCCGCATGGGCATCCACTGCCGCGTCTTCCCCGGCTCCGCGTCATCCCCTTCCTAGGCCTCGTCGTCATCCACCGCCTTGGTGCTCTCGGCGCGGCGTGGTCAATGTGGTCAACGACATTTCATCGGAAGAGTACTGTACGTGGAGAGGCTGACAGCTGGGTCCACGGCCACAACCCAGTTTTTTTGTGATTTGCCAAGTATGTCGCTTTGTTAGGCCTGTTGGGCTGCAAATCTTTCAAGACGAGGAGAGCTTTCATTCTGCTGGCCGAGAAAATGGCCCATCAGTAATGAGAAATGGGATGTACATTTTTAAAACACATCAAACCGGCAATTAGTTTCAAATATCTTTTTTTTATTTCAAGATTTTAAATTACATTAATTTTTATGCATGGAGAATTTGTTGGATTTTATATTGATATACATTTATTTTTAAAATCAGTTTGAATGTGAGTCGAAATTTCGGGATTAAAAACAGTTCAGACCGCACTGAAATATGCAAAATTTCGTATAATTTTTTAATCGTGGCCACAATATGGGCTGTAATGCTAAAAAAAGAATATGGGCTCCAAAAAAACCTTAAGAATTAGCAAATGGGCTGTAAATTACTAGAAATAATGGCAGATGGGCTGTATGCT
>NW_025239037.1:0-4025 GCF_018294505.1 Triticum aestivum
GAAGAAAAAGTTGAGCTCGGATGAAAAGTTTGAGATCATAGCAATCGCGCCCGACGGCCAACCGATTGAACCCCTCCGGACAAAGAGCGCATTTGTTGCTCAGTGCGGGGTTTTGGTTAGGGACAAGATCCCGATCAGCATCCAGCAATGGTTTAAGCCGGCTACAGAAGACCCGGAGGTGTCTTATGTCAATGATATACAGAAAAATGATCTTTGGACTGAGCTGAAGTCAAATTTCACCCTACCGCCAGAGGATAATCCAGAGAAGCCAGTTAAAGAGCAAGTAATCAAGTCTTTTGCTCTTAAGAGGATGGCAGAACTATTCAGGAGGTGGAAGAAAGAGCTGAATAAGTTTGTCGAAAATAATGAGACACCAGAATTCAAGGGCAGATATGAGAAGATCAGAGATCACTGGCCCGCATTTGTGGCCCACAAGACATCGGAAAAGAGTAAGAAGATGTCGGCGACAAACAAGAAAAATGCTGCGAAGAAGAAGCATCACCATCGCACGGGGTCAGGTGGCTACCTCGTAGCCCGGCCTAAGTGGGCCAAGACTGATAATGATCTAGTTGATAAAGGGATCGAACCAGAGACAATTAACTGGCCGGACCGTTGCCGGACTTGGTTCTTCGGGGCTGGCGGAACCTTGGACCCTGTAACAGGGAAGTGCATTTGGACGAACGATCAAATGGACATACCAGCTAGGAAGCTTCAGCACTATATCGAAGCAGCGCAGCAAGGGACGTTCTTTCCAGACAGAGAGAACGACGAGCTCACAATTGACCTCGGGAATCCTGAGCACCCTGGACGGACACGAGGCACGCCAGGCTCCATTCCGTGGAAGGTTGGGTTTCCGGACGCAGGCGGTTACAAATCCCATGAGAGGAGGAAAAAAGTGCAGCGGACCCAAATGCAGGCGCTACAAGCAAGGGTACAAGCGATAGAGGAACGAGAAGCAAATCGCAGCAAACATACTGCCGAAGCTACCCTGCCATCTCAGCGGAGAAGCAGCGTGGCTTCCACCGAGCTGCTTCAGCCGGAGCATGCCTTGACGGCTCCTGCCAGCTATCACGTGGATGCTATCACGGAGTCTCAAAATTGCCACCTTATGACGCAATGGATGAATTTGAAGGTCAAGGCGGCTGTTGGCTCTGTTTATCCTACTGAACCTGGCGCAACTTTTCACTGCCGGCCGATTCTAGGAGGATATGCTAGGGTGATGGTGGATGAAATAATGGAGGGATTTGAGGACCTCCAGCTAGACCACCCTACCGGTGAAGGGGAGACTAGGCTGGGGTCTGCTCTGAAGACTCCATGCCTATGGCGGAAGAAGCTCATCAACCTTCCGAACTGGACGCCTCCGCCTCCTCCTCCTCCGGCAAGTCAGGGCACTCCGCCTGCTCCACCGCCTCCTCCTCCGGCGAGTCAGGGCACTCCGCCTCCTCCACCGCCTCCTCCTCCGGCGAGTGACGATCAGGGCACTCGACCGGCTCCTTCTCCAGCGCGTGGCGGCACTCCGCCTCCTTCTCGGCCTGCGCTGACGCGCCCGAGCAGCCAGCCTCCTCCTTCTCCGCCTCATCAGCAAGGGCGGAAGAGACCTACCGCCGCTCCGGCTGCTCCGGCGCGTTGTAGTCCTTCTCCTCCGCCTCGTAAGCAAGTAAAGAAGACAACCGCTCCATCTGCTCGACCGGTGTCTAGCAGTACAGCCAGAGGCGGGAGGACATATAGATTCGGTCCTTCTCTGAAGACTCTAGAGAAGTTACCATACGAGAGGACCCCGGAGGAGAATGCTGAGATCGCACGAACCGAAGTGGATGACTGGTTTCAAGGGTTGAAAGCATTCAAGGGTTGAAAGCAAAGAGACATCCACTTCCGGAGGAGAAGGTAGATCCGGTGAAAGTGAAGAGCACTCTGGCTTCCCTGACAAAACCACCCAAGTCTCCGCCGAAAGGAAACTATGAGTGCATTATTGGAAAGGAATTTGCCGAAGCGGAGCGGTCGAGAAGTACTGTCAGTGATCAAAGGCTGAAAGAACGACGAGCTGGGAAACAAATTGCCTAGCTCGGCGAACAAGCGAAGCAATCGTGCCCCCCGCTCAAGGTGCCTAGCCACAACGTCGCTAATGATTTGAGGATGGTGCCCGGTTATAGCAATCTTGCAGATTACCTGCCCGACGATGTACATTATGAACCCATGGAGGTGCAGATACAAAGATACGAGTATGGGAAGCCTCTCGCCAAAGATGAAAGATCTCTATCAACGATGATGCGAAGATTGCATGATTGGTACTTGAAAATCTGCAGAGACTCTGGGGGGAGGAGTACTTTGTATGTGAAAGTTAAAAAGGAGGATGACCTTGTTGGAATTGAACTGTTGCCTGTTCCATTTGAGGAGTTCTTTCAGTTTTTCAATCAATTGGCCCTCGATAAAACAACGGTCGCCTGCTACTGTCTGTAAGTAGTACTACTTCTGTCATTAAGTCTCTCTATATAGCTCAGCTCTTTCATTGCATGTATTTATAATCATCCTCTCTATATTATGCAGATTGAAGATCGCCGAATTGAAGAAAAGACAAGTCGGTGATATTGGGTTCATTAACACATATCTCATAGATGCAACTCAGGTTAAATTTCATGCCGCAGCTACCGAGGCCAACTTGCTATGATCGTTGGTAATAAATGAAAACAAAGATATAATACTCTTTTCTTACAACTTCACGTGAGTGTTACTGTCTTGTGCGTATTCGGTTTCCCTTATATATTAGTCAAGGTTATAGTAATGTAATTGATGAGTTATGCATGCGTGTGCAGTTTCCACTATATTCTCCTAGAGATTAAGCTTGAGCAGGGACTAGTAACTGTCTTAGACTCAAGACGAAAAGATCCCCAGGACTATGCAGACATGACTCAAATACTCGAGAAGTAAGTTAAATCGATCATTATCCACCATATCAGCAACTTTGTTCATTTCCTGATATATCAAGTAATTGTTTTCTTTGTCCGGCAGGGTTTGGAGAAAATTCACCACAAAAGCTCCGGGACTGCCGAAGGAGCTGCAATTTAGACACCCGAAAGTAAGTACTATAGTAGCATGTTCCGCGCATCTACTAGTCATTCAAGCGCTAGTTTCATCAATACCATTTGGCATTCTTGCTTATCAGTTTGATTGACCTCTATTTCTTGTAAAGTGGTTGTGGCAGGAATAAGGAAATGATTTATGTGGATACTACGTTTGCGAGTCCATCCGCCACACGACCTGTGAGCGGGGCTACACTGACGAACAATATGAAGTACGTAAATAACAACATTCACAATTTTATTTTATTACCATCATTTGTGTTGAGTTTCATTCATTCATATATATATATATGATTGACCCCCTTCTTTAAATTAGATGTTTCGGAAGCGGGATGAACTCCAAGCACCAGCTCGCATGCGAGCAATTCAAAAGGAATTGGCGGCATTCTTTCTTGACCACGTGATCCCTGAAGACGAAGAATACTATGTGGACCCTGAGTCCGTATGATTATATTTGTAAGAGATAATTATTGTATATATGTAGCCGGTAGTGTCGGATAGATATACGAGAACTTGTTGTTCGACCAATCTCTTGGAGAAGGAGAGGTGGTCGATATCACTTCTCTCTGTATGCATATATTTTCATGACGATCTTCTGTTTCCTTCGTTTGCTTACTAGCTAGCTAGTGTGTCTAGTCCTCTCTATACGTATGTATAGTACGTAGCGTCGACCAAGCACGGACATAAGAGAGGACACTTCTCTCTATTAATTATAGCTAGCTAACACAATATATGAACCACCTAAATTAACCCCCCAAAACCCCCAACCCCCCCCCCCTTCAAAAAAAACAAAAACCCCAACCACAGAAATGCTGACGCGTGGATGCCTAATGGTCTCCTACCTGTGCTCCGCGCACAGGCCACGTGGAGGCCCATCTGTCCCGGTTCTGGATTGAACCGGGGCTAAAGGGACAGGGCATTAGTACCGACCCTTTAGTCCCGGTTCCA
>NW_025239038.1:0-4025 GCF_018294505.1 Triticum aestivum
ATCCTTTTCACAGCCTTAAGATGACATTCTTTAGGAGCAGCTTGATATCGTGCACACATGCACACACTTAGCATAATATCGGGACGTGAAGCACATAGGTATAACAATGAACCAATCATAGAGCGATAAACCTTTTGATCAACCGGTTCACCATCTTTGGTTAAATCATTATGTCCACTAGTAGGCATGGGTGTAGACATACCTTTGCATTCTTGCATATTGAACTTCTTGAATAAGTCCTTGGTGTACTTTGTTTGAGAGACAAATGTACCTTCCTTAGTTTGCTTGATTTGCAAACCGAGAAAGAATTTGAGTTCACTCATCATAGACATCTCAAACTTCTCTGACATTAGCTTTCCAAAATTTTCACTAAGGAGAGGGTTAGTTGAACCAAATATGATATCATCAACATAAATTTGGCATACAAATAGTTCTCCATTAACCCTTTTAGTAAAAAGAGTAGAATCAATTTTACCAATTTCAAAACCACTTGTAGTAAGGAACTTGGTCAAGCATTTATACCATGCTCTAGGAGCTTGTTTAAGACCATAAAGAGCTTTGTGAAGTTTGTAAACATGATTTGGTTTCTTAGGATTGATAAAACCGGGAGGTTGTTTGACATAAACTTCCTCCTCTATTTCACCATTTAGAAAAGCACTTTTAATGTCCATTTGGTACAAGGTGATATTATGGTGATTAGCATAGGCAAGTAAGATGCGAATGGACTCAAGTCTAGCAACAGGAGCATATGTCTCACCATAGTCCATACCTTCGACTTGTGTGTATCCTTGGGCGACGAGACGTGCTTTGTTGCGAACCACTTGTCGATCTTCATCTTGCTTGTTGTGAAACACCCATTTGGTACCAATGATGTTGTGGTTGTTGTCGGGCTTCTCAACTAATGTCCAAACTTGGTTTCTCTCAAAGTTGTGTAGCTCTTCATGCATAGCGTTTATCCAATCCGGATCTTCCAATGCTTCTTCAACCTTCATAGGTTCAATGCTAGAGATGAATGAATAGTTTTCACAAAAGTTAGCTAAACAAGTTTTTGAGCGAGTGATTCTCCCGGTTTGTATATCATTGAGGATTTGCTCGACGGGATGATCTTTGGCAATTCTTGCTCGAACTCGTGAGAGCTTTTGCTTGGGTCTTCGTTGAACATCTTCTTCATCTTGTTCTTCTTCTTGGCCTTCTTCATTGTTGACGTCGTCGTTCTCTTGTCGTGGTGGAGAAAGAGGTTGTTGATGTTCGTCTTGATGCATTTCCTTGTCTTCTTCATCTTGGTGTGTCCCACTTGTGGATGCTTCCATGTCGATTCTTGGTTCACCTTGTCGTGAAGTAGAAGCTTCCACTTGGACGGATGAAGTACTCTCCTTCACCTCCGTTGGACGAAGTTTGCCAATGGACAAGTCTTGGGTTGCTTCTGAAGGGTCTTTGTCTCCTACATCAATTGGCAATTGCTCTACTTGCGAGCCATTAGATTCATCAAACTTCACATCTACCGTCTCTTCAACCTTTCGGGTGAAATTGTTGTAGACACGGTAAGTGTGAGAGTTTGAGCCATAACCAAGTAGAAAGCCTTCATGAGATTTAGGAGCAAACTTTGAACGACGATGCTTGTCAAGAATGTAGCACTTTGAGCCGAATACTCGAAAGTATCCAACTTGGGGTTTGTTACCGGTGAGAAGCTCATATGCCGTCTTGCCGAGTAGCTTGTGAAGATATAAGCGATTTGTTGCGTGACAAGCTGTCTCAACCGCTTCTACCCAAAAGTGCTTCGGCGTCTTGTATTCATCAAGCATCGTTCTTGCCATTTCGATGAGCGTCCGGTTCTTCCTCTCAACAACTCCATTTTGTTGAGGTGCGTACGTAGCTGAGAACTCGTGTGAAATTCCTTCTTCATCAAGAAAGGTGTCCACATTTGCGTTCTTGAACTCCATTCCGTTGTCACTCCGAACCTTCTTGATCTTCACGTCAAAATGATTTTGGGCCTTCCTAGCGAAGTTTCTGAAGATCTTCTGGACCTGCGACTTGTCATTAAGAAAGAACACCCACGTAAATCTTGAAAAATCATCAACTATAACTAGACCAAAAGAATTTCCACCGAGACTCTTGTAGGCATTGGGACCAAAAAGATCCATATGAAGTAGCTTGAGTGGCCTCCTTGTGGTCATGATGTTCTTCACGAGATGTCTTCCTCCAACCTGTTTACCTGCTTGACAAGCACTGCAAAGTCTATCCTTATCAAATATGACATCGTTAACTCCAAGGATATGATTTCCTTTAATAAGCTTGTCAAGGTTTCTCATGCCAACGTGACCTAGTCGTCTATGCCACAACCAACCTTTTGAGGATTTAGCAATAAAGCGAGTTTTAGGTTGTGCCTTTTTAAAGAAATCGACAATGTAAAGATCACCTCTACGCATACCGGTAAAGACCATTTTATGATTGTCTCGGCGAAATACTTGGCAATCTACCTCAGTAAATAGGACATTCAAACCGAAATCAGCAAGTCTAGATACTGAAAGTAAGTTGTAGCCAAGAGATTCAACGAGCATGACATTTTGAATGGAACTATCATGTGAGATGGCCACCTTACCAAGGCCAACCACTTTACCCTTTGAATTATCACCAAAGGTGACATATTTTCGAGGGCCGTCATTTTCAGCAAGCTCATGAAACATCTCTTCATCTCCAGTCATATGATCAGTACATCCACTATCAAGAACCCATTCCTTTCCTCCTGACTCATATCCCCGAAGATTTTCCATAAGACCAAAATGTCTCATTGCATCATCAAGATCGAAGTCACTATCATCATCATAGTATCCATGTTCACCATGATCTTGTGACTCATCATTTCCTAGAGAGGGTAATTCATTAGATAAATAATCATCAAAGTGGTCACCTTTATGAATTCTTATAGCTTCGAATATGATATCACTAATGATTCAAACATCTCCTTTAGCATGCTTAAGATTGGTAAGTTCAAATAGACAATTACCAAAACTAGGTTCACTAGAGTTCATCTTACTCAAGGTAATAGATTTATGGAGAATTTCATCCAAATTTTTCAAGGAATGATCGGGAAATCGTTCCTCAAGAAATTTCCATATAGTATAGGCACAATTAAGAGTAGGCAAATTAGCAATCAAATTTTTGGGCAATCCTCTAATGATGAGCTCAATAGTTCTAAGATTGTGAATCATGTCAATATCTTCATCTAGGGTAGGATGCAAAGGATCAATATGAGGTGCACAAGGACTAGCAATATACTTGTTCAAATGATATTGATTGAAGATTACAAGTATCTCATTTTTCCACTCGTGAAAATACTCTCCATCAAGAATAGGCACTCTATGTCTAAGACTCCCTAAGGTAGACACATCCATCTTCCTCCAATGGTGATTAAACCAAGGCAATGGAGACCAAAGCTCTGATACCACTTGTAGGATCGAAAGTATGTCTAGAGGGGGGGTGATTAGACAATTAGTGCTAAAGTTGCAATTTTTAGGCCTTTTTGGTTTGAGTGGAGTTTTAGGCACAATTTCAACATACACAATACATATCAAGCAAGCATGCAAAGAGTATATGAGCAGCGGAATGTAAAGCATGCAACTTGCAAGAATGTAAGGGGATGGGTTTGGAGAATTCAAACGCAATTGGAGACACGGATGTTTTTCCCGTGGTTCAGATAGGTGGTGCTATTCTACATCCACGTTGATGGAGACTTCAACCCACGAAGGGTAACGGTTGCGCGAGTCCACGGAGGGCTCCACCCACGAAGGGTAATGGTTGCGCGAGTCCACGAAGAAGCAACCACCCACGAAGGGTCCACGAAGAAGCAACCTTGTCTATCCCACCATGGCCATCGCCCACGAAGGACTTGCCTCACTAGTGGTAGATCTTCACGAAGTAGGCAATCTCCTTGCCCTTACAAACTCCTTGGTTCAACTCCACAATCTTGTCGGAGGCTCCCAAGTGACACCTAGCCAATCTAGGAGACACCACTCTCCAAGAAGTAA
>NW_025239039.1:0-4025 GCF_018294505.1 Triticum aestivum
ATCCTTTTCACAGCCTTAAGATGACATTCTTTAGGAGCAGCTTGATATCGTGCACACATGCACACACTTAGCATAATATCGGGACGTGAAGCACATAGGTATAACAATGAACCAATCATAGAGCGATAAACCTTTTGATCAACCGGTTCACCATCTTTGGTTAAATCATTATGTCCACTAGTAGGCATGGGTGTAGACATACCTTTGCATTCTTGCATATTGAACTTCTTGAATAAGTCCTTGGTGTACTTTGTTTGAGAGACAAATGTACCTTCCTTAGTTTGCTTGATTTGCAAACCGAGAAAGAATTTGAGTTCACTCATCATAGACATCTCAAACTTCTCTGACATTAGCTTTCCAAAATTTTCACTAAGGAGAGGGTTAGTTGAACCAAATATGATATCATCAACATAAATTTGGCATACAAATAGTTCTCCATTAACCCTTTTAGTAAAAAGAGTAGAATCAATTTTACCAATTTCAAAACCACTTGTAGTAAGGAACTTGGTCAAGCATTTATACCATGCTCTAGGAGCTTGTTTAAGACCATAAAGAGCTTTGTGAAGTTTGTAAACATGATTTGGTTTCTTAGGATTGATAAAACCGGGAGGTTGTTTGACATAAACTTCCTCCTCTATTTCACCATTTAGAAAAGCACTTTTAATGTCCATTTGGTACAAGGTGATATTATGGTGATTAGCATAGGCAAGTAAGATGCGAATGGACTCAAGTCTAGCAACAGGAGCATATGTCTCACCATAGTCCATACCTTCGACTTGTGTGTATCCTTGGGCGACGAGACGTGCTTTGTTGCGAACCACTTGTCGATCTTCATCTTGCTTGTTGTGAAACACCCATTTGGTACCAATGATGTTGTGGTTGTTGTCGGGCTTCTCAACTAATGTCCAAACTTGGTTTCTCTCAAAGTTGTGTAGCTCTTCATGCATAGCGTTTATCCAATCCGGATCTTCCAATGCTTCTTCAACCTTCATAGGTTCAATGCTAGAGATGAATGAATAGTTTTCACAAAAGTTAGCTAAACAAGTTTTTGAGCGAGTGATTCTCCCGGTTTGTATATCATTGAGGATTTGCTCGACGGGATGATCTTTGGCAATTCTTGCTCGAACTCGTGAGAGCTTTTGCTTGGGTCTTCGTTGAACATCTTCTTCATCTTGTTCTTCTTCTTGGCCTTCTTCATTGTTGACATCGTCGTTCTCTTGTCGTGGTGGAGAAAGAGGTTGTTGATGTTCGTCTTGATGCATTTCCTTGTCTTCTTCATCTTGGTGTGTCCCACTTGTGGATGCTTCCATGTCGATTCTTGGTTCACCTTGTCGTGAAGTAGAAGCTTCCACTTGGACGGATGAAGTACTCTCCTTCACCTCCGTTGGACGAAGTTTGCCAATGGACAAGTCTTGGGTTGCTTCTGAAGGGTCTTTGTCTCTTACATCAATTGGCAATTGCTCTACTTGCGAGCCATTAGATTCATCAAACTTCACATCTACCGTCTCTTCAACCTTTCGGGTGAAATTGTTGTAGACACGGTAAGTGTGAGAGTTTGAGCCATAACCAAGTAGAAAGCCTTCATGAGATTTAGGAGCAAACTTTGAACGACGATGCTTGTCAAGAATGTAGCACTTTGAGCCGAATACTCGAAAGTATCCAACTTGGGGTTTGTTACCGGTGAGAAGCTCATATGCCGTCTTGCCGAGTAGCTTGTGAAGATATAAGCGATTTGTTGCGTGACAAGCTGTCTCAACCGCTTCTACCCAAAAGTGCTTCGGCGTCTTGTATTCATCAAGCATCGTTCTTGCCATTTCGATGAGCGTCCGGTTCTTCCTCTCAACAACTCCATTTTGTTGAGGTGCGTACGTAGCTGAGAACTCGTGTGAAATTCCTTCTTCATCAAGAAAGGTGTCCACATTTGCGTTCTTGAACTCCGTTCCGTTGTCACTCCGAACCTTCTTGATCTTCACGTCAAAATGATTTTGGGCCTTCCTAGCGAAGTTTCTGAAGATCTTCTGGACCTGCGACTTGTCATTAAGAAAGAACACCCACGTAAATCTTGAAAAATCATCAACTATAACTAGACCAAAAGAATTTCCACCGAGACTCTTGTAGGCATTGGGACCAAAAAGATCCATATGAAGTAGCTTGAGTGGCCTCCTTGTGGTCATGATGTTCTTCACGAGATGTCTTCCTCCAACCTGTTTACCTGCTTGACAAGCACTGCAAAGTCTATCCTTATCAAATATGACATCGTTAACTCCAAGGATATGATTTCCTTTAATAAGCTTGTCAAGGTTTCTCATGCCAACGTGACCTAGTCGTCTATGCCACAACCAACCTTTTGAGGATTTAGCAATAAAGCGAGTTTTAGGTTGTGCCTTTTTAAAGAAATTGACAATGTAAAGATCACCTCTACGCATACCGGTAAAGACCATTTTATGATTGTCTCGGCGAAATACTTGGCAATCTACCTCAGTAAATAGGACATTCAAACCGAAATCAGCAAGTCTAGATACTGAAAGTAAGTTGTAGCCAAGAGATTCAACGAGCATGACATTTTGAATGGAACTATCATGTGAGATGGCCACCTTACCAAGGCCAACCACTTTACCCTTTGAATTATCACCAAAGGTGACATATTTTCGAGGGCCGTCATTTTCAGCAAGCTCATGAAACATCTCTTCATCTCCAGTCATATGATCAGTACATCCACTATCAAGAACCCATTCCTTTCCTCCTGACTCATATCCCCGAAGATTTTCCATAAGACCAAAATGTCTCATTGCATCATCAAGATCGAAGTCACTATCATCATCATAGTATCCATGTTCACCATGATCTTGTGACTCATCATTTCCTAGAGAGGGTAATTCATTAGATAAATAATCATCAAAGTGGTCACCTTTATGAATTCTTATAGCTTCGAATATGATATCACTAATGATTCAAACATCTCCTTTAGCATGCTTAAGATTGGTAAGTTCAAATAGACAATTACCAAAACTAGGTTCACTAGAGTTCATCTTACTCAAGGTAATAGATTTATGGAGAATTTCATCCAAATTTTTCAAGGAATGATCGGGAAATCGTTCCTCAAGAAATTTCCATATAGTATAGGCACAATTAAGAGTAGGCAAATTAGCAATCAAATTTTTGGGCAATCCTCTAATGATGAGCTCAATAGTTCTAAGATTGTGAATCATGTCAATATCTTCATCTAGGGTAGGATGCAAAGGATCAATATGAGGTGCACAAGGACTAGCAATATACTTGTTCAAATGATATTGATTGAAGATTACAAGTATCTCATTTTTCCACTCGTGAAAATACTCTCCATCAAGAATAGGCACTCTATGTCTAAGACTCCCTAAGGTAGACACATCCATCTTCCTCCAATGGTGATTAAACCAAGGCAATGGAGACCAAAGCTCTGATACCACTTGTAGGATCGAAAGTATGTCTAGAGGGGGGGTGATTAGACAATTAGTGCTAAAGTTGCAATTTTTAGGCCTTTTTGGTTTGAGTGGAGTTTTAGGCACAATTTCAACATACACAATACATATCAAGCAAGCATGCAAAGAGTATATGAGCAGCGGAATGTAAAGCATGCAACTTGCAAGAATGTAAGGGGATGGGTTTGGAGAATTCAAACGCAATTGGAGACACGGATGTTTTTCCCGTGGTTCAGATAGGTGGTGCTATTCTACATCCACGTTGATGGAGACTTCAACCCACGAAGGGTAACGGTTGCGCGAGTCCACGGAGGGCTCCACCCACGAAGGGTAATGGTTGCGCGAGTCCACGAAGAAGCAACCACCCACGAAGGGTCCACGAAGAAGCAACCTTGTCTATCCCACCATGGCCATCGCCCACGAAGGACTTGCCTCACTAGTGGTAGATCTTCACGAAGTAGGCAATCTCCTTGCCCTTACAAACTCCTTGGTTCAACTCCACAATCTTGTCGGAGGCTCCCAAGTGACACCTAGCCAATCTAGGAGACACCACTCTCCAAGAAGTAA
>NW_025239040.1:0-948 GCF_018294505.1 Triticum aestivum
CTATAGCCTAGTACAAATAATTTTACACTGGAGTTGAACTAGCTCTATAAGCTAGTTCAAATAATTTTACACTAGAGTTGAACTAGCTCTATAGCCTAGTACAAATAATTTACACTAGAATTCAACTAGCTCTATAAGCTTGTACAAATAATTTTAGACTAGAGTTGAACTAGCTCTATAAGCTAGTTCAAATAATGTTACACTAGAGTTGAACTAGCTCTATAAGCTAGTTCAAATAATTTTACACTAGAGTTGAACTAGCTTTATAGCCTAGTACAAATAATTTTACACTAGAGTTAAACTAGCACTATAAGCTAGTTCAAATAATTTTACACTAGAGTTGAACTAGCTTTGTAAGCTAGTTCAAATAATTTTACACTAGAGTTGAACTAGCTCTATAGCCTAGTACAAATATTTTTACACTAGAGTTGAACTAGCTCTATAAGCTTGTTCAAATAATTTTACACTGGAGTTGAACTAGCTCTATAGCCTATTACAAATAATTTTACACTAGAGTTGAACTAGCTTTATAAGCTTGTACAAATAATTTTACAGTACAGTTGAACTAGCTCTATAAGCTAGTTCAAATAATTTTACACTAGAGTTGAACTAGCTCTATAGCCTAGTACAAATAATTTTACACTAGAATTGAACTAGCTCTATAAGGTAGTTCAAATAATTTTACACTAGAGTTAAACTAGCACTATAAGCTAGTTAAAATAATTTTACACTAGAGTTGAACTAGCTCTGTAAGCTTGTTCAAATAATTTTACACTAGAGTTGAACTAGATCTATTAGCTAGTTCAAATAATTTTACACCACAGTTGAACTAGCTCTATAGCCTAGTACAAATAATTTTACACTAGAGTTGAACTAGCTCTATAAGCTTGTACAAATGATTTTACACTAGAGTTGAACGAGCTCTATAGTCTAGTACAAATAATTTTA
>NW_025239040.1:958-1271 GCF_018294505.1 Triticum aestivum
TTTTACACTAGAGTTGAACTAGCTTTATAAGCTTGTACAAATAATTTTACAGTAGAGTTGAACTAGCTCTATAAGCTAGTTCAAATAATTTTACACTAGAGTTGAACTAGCTCTATAGCCTAGTACAAATAATTTTACACTACAATTGAACTAGCTTTATAAGCTAGTTCAAATAATTTTACACTAGAGTTAAACTAGCCCTATAGCCTAGTACAAATAATTTTACACTAGAGTTGAACTAGCTCTATAAGCTTGTACAAATAATTTTACACTAGAGTTGAACTAGCTCTATAGCCTAGTACAAATAATTTAC
>NW_025239040.1:1281-2265 GCF_018294505.1 Triticum aestivum
GTTCAAATAATTTTACACTAGAGTTGAACTAGATCTATTAGCTAGTTCAAATAATTTTACACCACAGTTGAACTAGCTCTATAGCCTAGTACAAATAATTTTACACTAGAGTTGAACTAGCTCTATAAGCTTGTACAAATGATTTTACACTAGAGTTGAACGAGCTCTATAGTCTAGTACAAATAATTTTACACTAGAGTTGAACTAGCTCTATAAGCTAGTTCAAATTATTTTACAGTAGAGTTGAACTAGCTCTATAGCCTAGTAGAAATAATTTTACACTAGAGTTGAACTAGCTCTATAAGCTTGTACAAATAATTTTACACTAGAGTTGAACTAGCTCTATAGTCTAGTACAAATAATTTTACACTGAATTGAACTAGCTCTATAACCTAGTTCAAAGAAATTTTACACTAGAGTTGAACTAGCTTTATAAGCTTGTACAAATAATTTTACAGTAGAGTTGAACTAGCTCTATAAGCTAGTTCAAATAATTTTACACTAGAGTTGAACTAGCTCTATAGCCTAGTACAAATAATTTTACACTACAATTGAACTAGCTTTATAAGCTAGTTCAAATAATTTTACACTAGAGTTAAACTAGCCCTATAGCCTAGTACAAATAATTTTACACTAGAGTTGAACTAGCTCTATAAGCTTGTACAAATAATTTTACACTAGAGTTGAACTAGCTCTATAGCCTAGTACAAATAATTTACTAGAATTGAACTAGCTCTATAAGCTTGTACAAATAATTTTAGACTAGAGTTGAACTAGCTCTATAAGCTAGTTCAAATAATGTTACACTAGAGTTGAACTAGCTCTATAAGCTAGTTCAAATAATTTTACACTAGAGTTGAACTAGCTCTATAAGCTTGTACAAATATTTTTAGACTAGAGTTTCAAATAATTTTACACTAGAGTTAAACTAGCACTATAAGCTAGTTCAAATAATTTCACACTAGAGTTGAACTAGCTCTCTAA
>NW_025239040.1:2275-3216 GCF_018294505.1 Triticum aestivum
ATAAGCTTGTACTAATAATTTTACACTAGAGTTGAACTAGCTCTATAAGCTAGTTCAAATAATTTTACACTAGAGTTGACCTAGCTCTATAGCCTAGTACAAATAATTTTAGACTAGAGTTGAACTAGCTTAGTTGAACTAGCTCTATAAGATTGTACAAATAATTTTAGACTAGAGTTGAACTAGCTCTATAAGCTAGTTCAAATAATTTCACACTAGAGTTGACTAGCTCTATAGTCTAGTACAAATAATTTTACACTAGAGTTGAACTAGCTCTATAAGCTTGTACAAATAATTTTAGACTAGAGTTGAACTAGCTCTATAAGCTAGTTCAAATAATTTTACACTAGAGTTGAACTAGCACTATAAGCTTGTACAAATAATTTTACAATAGAGTTGAACTCGCTCTATAAGCTTGTACAAATAATTTTAAACTAGAGTTGAACTAGCTCTATTAGCTAGTTCAAATCATTTTACACTACAGTTGAACTAGCTCTATAGCCTAGTACAAATAATGTTACACTAGAGTTGAACTAGCTCTATAAGCTAGTTCAAATAATTTTACACTAGAGTTGAACTAGCTCTATAAGCTTGTTCAAATAATTTTACACTAGAGTTGAACTAGCTCTATAAGCTAGTTCAAATAATTTTACACTAGAGTTGAACTAGCTCTATAGCCTATTACAAATAATTTTACACTAGAGTTGAACTACCTTTATAAGCTTGTACAAATAATTTTACACTAGAGTTGAACTAGCTCTATAGTCTAGTACAAATAATTTTACACTACAGTTGAACTAGCTCTATAGCCTAGTACAAATAATTTTGCACTAGAGTTGAACTAGCTCTATAAGCTTGTACATATAATTTTACACTGGAGTTGAACTACCTCTATAGTCTAGTACAAATAATTTTACACTAGAGTTGAACTAGTTCTATAA
>NW_025239040.1:3226-4024 GCF_018294505.1 Triticum aestivum
TTTTACACTAGAGTTGAACTAGCTTTATAAGCTTGTACAAATAATTTTACAGTAGAGTTGAACTAGCTCTATAAGCTAGTTCAAATAATTTTACACTAGAGTTGAACTAGCTCTATAGCCTAGTACAAATAATTTTACACTACAATTGAACTAGCTTTATAAGCTAGTTCAAATAATTTTACACTAGAGTTAAACTAGCCCTATAGCCTAGTACAAATAATTTTACACTAGAGTTGAACTAGCTCTATAAGCTTGTACAAATAATTTTACACTAGAGTTGAACTAGCTCTATAGCCTAGTACAAATAATTTACTAGAATTGAACTAGCTCTATAAGCTTGTACAAATAATTTTAGACTAGAGTTGAACTAGCTCTATAAGCTAGTTCAAATAATGTTACACTAGAGTTGAACTAGCTCTATAAGCTAGTTCAAATAATTTTACACTAGAGTTGAACTAGCTCTATAAGCTTGTACAAATATTTTTAGACTAGAGTTTCAAATAATTTTACACTAGAGTTAAACTAGCACTATAAGCTAGTTCAAATAATTTCACACTAGAGTTGAACTAGCTCTCTAAACTAGTTCAAATAATTTTACACTAGAGTTGGACTAGCTCTATAGCCTAGTACAAATAATTTTACACTAGAGTTGAACTAGCTCTATAAGCAAGTTCAAATAATTTTACACTAGAGTTGAACTAGCTCTATAGCCTAGTATAAATAATTTTACACTAGAGTTGAACTAGCTCTATAGGCAAGTTCAAATAATTTTACACTAGAGTTGAACTAGCTCTATAG
>NW_025239041.1:0-4023 GCF_018294505.1 Triticum aestivum
CCCCCCCCACCTATAAATAGTGAAGGGGTGGGAGGGCAGCCGCACCCAAAAAGTTCTGGTGCAGCCCTTCCCCTCTCCCATGTCCTCCTCCTCTCCCGCGGTACTTGGCGAAGCCCTGCAGGATTGCCACGCTCCTCCATCACCACCACGCCGTTGTGCTGCTGCTGGATGGAGTCTTCCTCAACCTCTCCCTATCTCCTTGCTGTATCAAGGCATGGGAGACGTCACCGGGCTGTACGTGTGTTGAACGCGGAGGTGCCGTCCGTTCGGCACTAGGATCTCTGGTGATTTGGATCACGATGAGTACGACTCCTTTAACCCCGTTCTCTTGAACGCTTCCGCTTAGCGATCTACAAGGGTATGTAGATGCACTCTCCTTCCCCTCGTTGCTGGTTTCTCCATAGATAGATCTTGGTGACACGTAGGAAAATTTTGAATTTCTGCTATGTTCCCCAACACTGTTGCCATGTCGGGCCTGGTCAGCAGATAGGTGAGGGGCACTGTTGCCACGCTCCGGCAGACCAGAGGCATGGGCGGGCCACTATTGCCTTGGCCATCAGTGGCTTAAGACTCATCCCATCGTACGGTATGGATGGGACGGGAGCTGACCTGTGGCTGGGTTGCAGAGCACGCCACGGGTGGAGCTGGTTTGTTGAGGAAGCCTTGGTCGTGCCAAGTTCGGTTGTCTTGTTCTGGTTGTCGAGGCCGAGTCGAGGTGCCTGGCCGGGTTGGAGAGTTCGGCTGGGTCGCGGGGCCTGGCCGGGTCGAGCGACCCGGCCAAGAGCGTGCCGGCTTGAGGGGCGATGCTGGCCCTTTTTTTGAAAAGGATCCGAGTTCCGTTGCCTGCCCGGGGTTCATCCCCCCGACAGTAGTCCCCGAAGCTGTGAAGGTCCGCCGTCTTCGGATGGGAGGGCCTTTGCAGTTTCCCCCTTAAGCAAGGCGAATTCTGCGAGCGTCGGGTCCGACAACACCCACTGTGTGCCTGTTTCTTCGGAAACCGGATCGCGGCATCCCGGCGGTGGCGAGAACCGAGGAGTCCATCAAATCTTGGGGCAATCCCTCAAGCTTCACGCGGGCTCCACGTGGTGCCCAGAAGTCGGAGGGGCCTGACAGGCCACGCGCGTGACGGGACTGGGCGATGGGCTGGGCCCCGCCGCCACGTACCCTTGGCCCACGCGTGTGGATTTATTGCGGCGTCCCGGGGTCGGTTGCTCTTCCCAGTGTAGTTACTGCGCGCGTACATGCACACTTATTACGGGGTAGTGGGAAAGGCGAGCGCACACGATCCCACTCCCCCACATTCAAACCGAGGGCTATAAATTGGGGGCAAGGGGGGCGGCGGACATTATTCTCGCTCGCGCCCTCCTGGCTCTTCGCCCTTGCTCTGCTTCTTGCGACCGCCGCGCTGCAACGCCCGTTGCTTCAAGCAGAGCCTCATCGTCGTCCATCTTCTTCCCTCTTCTTCTTTGTGGGGGCGCGCTAGCGCACCCACTGGGTGTAGCCCCCAAGGTTTGGGCCAACTACGTAGTAGTTGGGTCGAATCTTTAGAATGCGGTTTTTGTTCTGATTGCTGCCTTTTTTCATCAACTCGACGCCTACCGGGTCGGCGCCTTCAACCGTCTCCTGGGCAAATACCGGGAGCTCAAGGAGCAGCTTGCCGCTAAGGAGGAGGAGCTCCGTGTCGCCGCAGGTATCTTCGTGCTCTTTTCTAGTGGGGGCGCGCTAGCGCACCCATTGGGTGTATCCCCCGAGATTCAGGCCAACTGTGTAACAGTTGGGCCAAATCTTAAGTCTTTCCTTTTCCTTTCCTGATTCTTCCTTTTTGCAGCCGAGGTGTTGTCCCGGCAGACCCGGCTGCTTCGGGTCGGTCATCACTATGACCGGCTTGTTGCCGACACCGGCCGCCTTGGTGCCGAGGTGGCGCAGGCGAGGGCGGAGGCGGCAGTGGCCCGGTGGTCGCTTGACGAGGCCAACCAGTTGTGGGAGCAGTTGGTGGGCCACAAGAGCCGGCTTGAGGCTGAGGTGGAGCTCCTCAAGGCGGAGGCCGCCAAGGTGGTGGAGGCGCAGCAGGCCCTAGTCGAGGCGGACTAGCAACACGACAGGCTGGCCGACGACAAGGGCCAGCTCCAGGCTGAGGTGGAGCGCCTGAGGGAGCAGGCTGCCGTGGCAGAGGGGGCTCGTCAGGACGAAGCTCGCCATCGTGAGGCATCCGAGAAGATGACCGATGACAAGGACGCCGAGTTGAAGGCGGCCCTTGCCAAGGTGGTCGACTTGGAGAGGGCGCTCCAGGAGCGCGACCGCACCATTGATCGGGAGTGGCGCGGTACGTTGCTTGAAGCACAGCACCTGGAAGAATCCTTCTCCAGTAAGTGCTTTTCTTGGGTTTTCCCGGGTTGGGATCCGGCTTTTCGTCCTTGTTGTCCTTTTTCCTGACTTGCTTCGTCTTCGGACAGGGGCCTTCCCGAAGACACATCAGTTGGCGGAGGAAGTCGTCCGCTTCCAGCGCTACCCGCTGGGGGCCGTTGGATCCGGGACCGACCCGCAGGTGGCGTGGACCTTCCCAGGAATCATGACCGCCGTCGAGGCCCGCTTGCGGGTCCTGGGGGAGCAGATGGGGCGGCTGTCCCATGCCGGCACATCGATGACGACGGGCCTTTGGCTGGGCTCCGTTGAGCCGAGCAGCTTCACATGGCTCGCACACTGGCTGGAGATGGGGCCGGACCGGCTCCACGAGTGGCGCATCTCTGCTGCTCGTGCCGGCGCCGAGATGGCGCTCCGGTTCGCGCTGTCGAGGAACCCAGACTTGCAGCTAGATGCACTGATGGGCTAGCAGGCCGGCTCGGAGCAGCTGTTGTAGGAGCAAGCCGGCTGGATTGCCTCCTGGGCTAGCTACATCGTTGAGTTCTCCTTCCACGACGAGTTCCACCCAGAGCGGGCGGAAGATGGCGGAGTCGTGGCTGGCGATGACTACGGCCTGCTTCTTCATGACTCGAAGGCAGCTCCGAGGAGACGGGCATCTACCGCGATGGGGGCGCCGAGGAGGACACCGGTACCTCGGAGGCTGCTAGGGGAGAGTCATCGACGTCGCGACCCGGTGCTGGAGACGCCTGAGTAAGGATGGCAATTTTACCCACGGGTATGGGTACCCGCGGGTACCGTACCCGCATGGGCAGGGTATGGGCACACTTTTATACCCATGGGTAGTACCCATACCCTACCCATTAAGTAATGGGTAGGGTAAGGGTATAGCCTTGTACCCGCGGGTATACCCATACCCTGCCCGTTTGTGAACTAATGTTAAGTTATCGTCAATTAGTCATTGATTTGTCATGTGACTCATCAACTCCTATTGACTTAAGGAGTATGGTGTGATTTCTAAATATTGATAGTGGTCATTTAAGCATCTACCTGTCATTGAGCTGAGATAGTTGATCTTTTTTGCAAATGTGCTATCAATGAGCGTAAAATTTTGAACAACTTGTGTACTATTTGTTCTACCCGCTGGGTACCCAATGGGTACGGGTACCCGTCGGGTATGGGTATGGGTAAAGTTTCATACCCATGGGTACGGGTATGGGTAGAATTTTGTACCCACTAACTATACGGGTATGGGTATGGTATTGCTTTACCCTGCCCATACCCTACCCATTGCCATCCTTACGCCTGAGACACCCTGGTAGAATCTGTTAGGTAGCAGGTCCACCCACCCACTGGGGGTTTCCGGGTGTAATGAACTCTGGCCGTGGGCCTTTAAATATTTATGTGTATATGTCGTGAATGTTTTTACTCTTGCTTTTCGTTTTTTGAACCGATTTCTTGCACTTTTCCTTTCTCCCCCCCCCCCCCCGGGATTCAGACGGCCAAGGCTCCGGTCCGTGACAAGGAGTTCGGCTCTTTGAGAGGAGCGCACAGTACTTAGGTTTTTCAAAATGTTGAGCATGAGCAAAACACCCACTGGGCCGGCTGGCGGCAACCCGGCGGAGCCGGTTGGCGAGCAGCCGGTCATGCGGCGATTTTTTAAAG
>NW_025239042.1:0-4022 GCF_018294505.1 Triticum aestivum
TAACACTACTGATTTGAGTCTAGTATTAATGTAAACTTTGATATTTTTGCTGCTAAAGTGATGTATTTTCATGAATTGGCCCTCTCTAACAAGACTTAACAATACTTGGCCCTCCTCATCCGAATTTCCTGGCTCCGCCACTGGCCGCTACGCGTTTGATTTCTTTCTCCGCTGGGAGCTTTTCGCCTTTCCACTTGGGGCTTTTGGGGAGTCATTTTCAACTAGTCCAGTAATACATTATCATTTTTAGTTAACATTATCACTGGCCACCTCTTTGGAACCCGCGTATACTATCGGGTTTGTGGACATGCGCACGCATGTTGACGGTGAATGCAGACATGATAAACAAAAACCCAAGCTTTGTCCGTTATATTCATATTCTTTCCAATGATTGCTTTTACACATAAATAGGAAAAATGTACAAGAGTAGTACTACCTCTGTCCTGGTTTATAAGTACTCTTTGTATTTTATGTGAAATTTTGATTAAAGATTTAACTAATAAAATATTAATGCATGTCATAAAAAGTTATATCGTTGGATTCGCATTAGAACATAGTTTCAGTTATATTATTTTTTCTGACATTCATTAACATTTTTTAGTTATATTTAAGATGAAAATTTGGTACAACATACAAAAAGGACTAATAAACTAGGACGGAGGTAGTATATGAGATCATGGGGACATGCATGCAAGTCCATATGTACAGGCATGGACAACAGTGTTGTAGTGCCTTTTGGTTCACCACTACAGACGAAACGAAATGCGCAATGAAATAAGGTGCATTTATTCATGGAGGTAGAATGTGTACAATATATTTTTCTGATGGGAAAGATAATTAGAAATTTTTTAAACACGCCACTGGCTACTAGCATCCCTGAAGTTACCCGTGCAAGAAAACTGGGAAGAAAATATATTTAAACACCTCTTCATCTTCTCCGGTTGCAAGAACTCAATACCGAGTAAGGTGCAAGTGCACGTCCATTATTTTCTACTTTGTGCAACCTGTCCATCAAAGGAACCATTTAAATAACCTACAAAGCCTATTCAAAATAGGGCGGCCTTAAATATAATACGTGTTCCCCTAATATTTTTGCCGTTCCCACTCTGCATGCTTCCCTCTTCTGGAAAGGGGTGATGTGGGCCGCCCAAGCTGCCAAGTTTGGATATAACTAGCAAGTACCCTATCCAGCTTTTCATAAGTCGGAACAGGTAACGAGTTGGCCCATGTAAACTGTCTACCGGTGAGCTCAATTTCTCTCAAATTGAGGCTCTCGATAATCATGTTAAACATCATAGACCAACGTCCATCGAAATTGTCATTATTCTTTTCTTCTCTTCTCCGAATGATATTAAAATCACCCCGACTAGTAGTGGCAGATTTTCATCTCCACAAATCCGCACTAAATCGGCAAGAAAATCGGGTTTAAATTCAGGTTGCGCTGCCCCATATACCGCAACTAGCGACCATCGGAACCCATCCAATTTTGATCTCACCCTGAATTTAACCGAAAAGTCTCGTTGCACCACATTAAGCACCTCTAACGTCTCACACCGTACTCCTAGTAAAATCCCGTTGGATCTTCCTCTAGGCGGTAAAATGTGCCAGTCAAAATCTATACCACTGGAAAGGGTTTGAAGGAATTGGGATGTGAAATTATCTCGTCCAGTTTCCAAAAGTGCAACGAAATCTAAGTGGTGCTTTAATGTTGTCTCTGCTAAGAATCTTTGTTTAGCCAAGTCTGCTAGACCTCTGCTATTACAAAAGAGTCCTTTCATAAGTCATCATTTATTTTTTTCTTAAGTTTAACTCTAGCACTTCTGCGTACTGCCGAAGTAGGATAGATTTTCCGCTTCAAGGGTCGCTTGGGCTTCTCCTCAACACCCTGCGGGACGATAGAATTATCTATGACAGACACTGCCTCCTCCATCAAGAGAGGCTCTACCGTATCTGTGTTCTCAACATCCTCCTCATCTTCAGCCTCGACACTAGGCAAGAGATTATTACAGATATTTGCAAGATCATTAATTCCTAAATTATTCATGTCATTGTCATTCATAGGTTGGATAGAGGCAAGATTACGAATGATCTTAGAAGCCCTCTCCGCTTCCATGTCTAAAAGATCATTAACGGATTTGACGACCTCGGTTTCATTTGATCCCAAAGAAATGCCTAAGTCGTTTACCTTATCAACTATTTCATTCTCAGAGAGGTGTAAAATTGAACAACTTATAACGACTACGAAATGGAATGGATGAAGCAGCAAAGGGAAAAATAAGAACATGTTTCTCATCTTGGTGGTGATATATGACAACTTGATCAACTCATCATGTATATAGTTTTGAACCGGACGGGGTGCACACCTACCTTCAAGTGTTGTTTATATATGCAACATCCAGGTTCACAATAAAGTAGTTAGTCGACAATAGAGAGGGAACAGAGAAATTATTTTAGAAGCAGGGTCCATTCGTGAAAACTAGAGCTAGAGTAGTTGAGGAGAGAGAACGGGTTGAATAATCGATAGAAGTAGCTTTCAGGATTTCTCATTAAAGAAATAATAGAACAGATAGGATAGGGTGGCAAGTGTGTAGAAACGAGTGAATTATAGAACTTCACACACCAAACACCACTAAAATACAAGCACGTTTTTTTTCTAGACATTCATGGAGATTATCATTATTTTTGCAGGTGTATGGAGATTACCTATCTACTAAAATCATGTTGGCCGCTCCTAACTATAAGGAACAAGTGTCCTACTGGTCTCATTGTAGTTTTCTTAGCACAAACTTAATTTTTTTAGTTTGGACAGAAATGAACAGTCAAACCTCCAAGCTTAGCCTTGTATGTTGTATCGACAGACAAATAATTTTATAGTGAAGATATTATATATCAAGGACGGATATAGTGTTTTACTGAAGAGAAGAAAACAAGCTCATCGTCTTTAGTATATGCAATGCGCCTCATGGCAGTCATTTTGTCTACCACCTACCATATTCCCATAAACAGGGACCAAAATCATGTGCATAAACACCATGTGACCCAGCCAACAAATCTATGGTTTATGTTATACCCCCAAACTGATTTTCAAACCAACACTTTCAACAAGAATATGAAATTTTAGGATTGGACTAGACTTCATTTCTCTGCTTTTTTTTCATGGTTATCTTCTCCCATGAGTGTTGACAAATAATTTGTGCTAAATAATTTTATGCTCTGTTGCATAATTAATGGCACACTAAATTTCTCAATTAAAGCAATGCTATTATATAGTTATCATACTTCAATAGAGAGTGGATTTTTTGCTCTTGGGCTCGATGGAGCCCAGAACATTCAAAAAAACTAATCAAAAATCAACTTTTTTTTGTTTCAAAACAATCTGACAATAAATAGCACATACATATGGATGTATATATACTAGATGTGTGTGGTATTTCATCACGAAGTACGCTCTGATGTGAGCTGTAAAGACAAGTCATGTACTTTTATAGTTAATAGTACATGTGCTAGAAATATGTGATTTTGTCATATTTTTGTAACTCGCATAAAAAATATTTTGCCATGAAACTGTGCAGACAAGTAATTTAAACCTAGACATTTGATTTTTTTTAATTAAGTGCTCCATGGAACTCGAGCTCATTTACCAATTGCCTACTTCAATGGAGTAGTGTATGTTTGTTTTTTAATATATATTAAATCAACAACCTTATCTTTGCTTTTGCTGCTTCATTCTGATACGGATGGATTAAAGGCAACTACTATTGGTGTTGATGGTCATGCTCAGAATCAGCTGAAAAGAAGAGAAAGAACCCGTTAATGTTGATGGTCATGCTCACCACCGCAAATTCATGTTGTGATCATCGATCGGAGTATTTATTTGATAAAGGAACTGTCTAAAGTTGTGAGTCTTCCCAGTTTCCATTTGTGTTACATCGGTTTTTCATTTAACAGTTATGGATGCACAAGCCGATCTTCCCATATATCGATATGTTTTCTTTTTGCTGAAGAAGTTACGAGCTCCTCAC
>NW_025239043.1:0-4022 GCF_018294505.1 Triticum aestivum
TTTTTTTTGTCAATTCTTTCCGAATTTACCCTTCCAAAATTGTCACTTCATTTTTTTACAATTCCTAGTTAGTTAAGGTCTAATTAGTTAGGAATTGTAAATAAAATTTGAGTGGCAATTCTAGAAGAAGCTAGGAAGGGGGTCAATTCTGGGATTGCCCAAAAGAACTGGCCCTTGGGGCGAAGCAAAGGAGGGGCGCCGCTGCATCGAAAATGCTGTGCGTCGAAAGGCTGCTGAGGACTGTCGGCGTCGGCCGCACGAACGAGATGTCATGCACCGCCGTATGTCGTCTCGACGCTACGCAGGTGAGCACACATTCCTGCTCTCGTGTCCATCTTCCGAGCCGGTCGATATCTTGTCACTTCACTCACGTGTTTGTTCTCCCCGCTACCTGGCACCTCTGCCGGGGGCTTCCTTCTCGTCCTATAGATGTCTGGGTGATGGAGGACAATGTGGCGAAAATATGAGACCTGAAGTACTGCATTGACGTGTCATCAATACAGGCATCACCGCCACTTAGACTTAGTTAAGATTCCTCAAGAAGGAAAATAAAAGGCAAAAGAAGATGGGAACCCATGTTGCTCCAACCACGACATTTCTCAGTGGGATTGCTATGGTCAGCGAGTGTGAGTTGCTGGCCAGGTTTCATAAACACCTCTCGTCTTGCAACACTGATGGCCAGTGGTTGGGAATGACAAACATTAAGGGATAACATTATGTTGAGCTTACCCCGCATCGCTTCAAACACAACATTTACCAATGCCTTCAAGCGAGATGCAAGAAGATAGGAACTATGCGAGTCATCACATGTGGACCTTGCTGCGGAGAATAAATGATTCATCTAATATGCCTGATTGGTGATTTCAAGGAAACTATGTGGCAGTCCGAACATCTCTCTGCCTCAAAAAGATGGAAGAAGAATATGGAGAATTTTTGCACGGTTCTTGTTGACTGTAACATGTTTGATCTGGGATTCAGAGGGCCGGTGTGGAATTACAACAACAAACAGGAGGGGAGAAAAAAATGTTCTGGCCCTCTCCGGATTGGACTGATCACTTCAGGAACGCCTTGGTGCTTATCCCAAAAGGAGAAGACCCTCAATCCCTGAAAGATTACCAGTCGATTAATTTGCACAATGTCATCTACAAATTTGTGTCGAGGTGCCCAGTAAATCGGTTACGACCTATCTTGGATGAAATCATATCAGAGACCCAGAGTGCGTTCATTCCAGACGGACTGATTACAAATAACGCGACCATTGCTTTTGAGTGCTTTCATAAGATCCGACATAGCAGAAATCCCCGAGATACCAATTCTGCGTACAAGTCGGATCTGGCCAAAGCCTAAGACAGGGTGGATTGGGGTTTTCTGGAAGGCGTGCTGTGTAAGAGTGGTTTCTGTATCAAATAGAAAAATTAGGTGACGCAGTGTGTCCAATTGGTGAGATACTCAGTTAGACACAATGACGAATTATTGGAACCGTTCGACCCCTTCAGAGGACTTCGGCAAGGGGATCCACTCAGCCCTAACCTTTTTCAGTTTGTGGGCCAAAGGGTTGGTAAACCTCATAAATCATGAGATCTCAGCCGGTAGGGTGAATCCCATCAAGATTGCTCGCAACAGTCCAGAAGTCTCTAATCTTCTATCCGCTGATGACAACTTAATCTTCTTCAAGGCTTCCATAGACCAGGCCGGGAACAATCAAGAAGGCAGTGGACACTTTCCAGAAATGCACGGGACAATAGCTAAGTGCAAGCAAGTGCTCGATCCTCTTTAGCGAACAATGCCCAACCGAAACAAGAGAGGGAATCAAGACTATTCTTGGGATACAGTCGGATGTTTTCAGGAGCAAGTACTTAGGATTGCCCACACCTGAAGGGAGGATGAAGGATGAACACTTCCAACCCATCATGGATAGGTTTGGAAAACTCTGTAACGACTGGTCTAAGAGGTTCATGTCTTATGCGCCTAAGGAAGTTCATGTCAAATCAGTAGTCCAAGCCCTCCCAACCTTCACGGTGAGTGTTTTTATGCTCTTGAAAGGATTTATGCGAGAAGTACGAGAGAAGGATTAGAGACTTCTGGTGGGGGATAAGGAAGGACCTAGAAGGGTACATGATACGTCCATTTTGCATGACGTTTTCCTACTATTATTTATAATATTTTGGTCATTATTTAACTTTAATATACAATTCTAATTGTTGGGGAACGTAGTAATTTCAAAAAAATTCCTACGCACACGCAAGATCATGGTGATGGTATAGCAACGAGAGGGGAGAGTGTTGTCCATGTACCCTCGTAGACCGTAAGCGGAAGCGTTATGACAACGCGGTTGATGTAGTCGTACGTCTTCATGATCCAACCGATCCAAGCACCGAACGTACGGCACCTCCGTGTTCAGCACACGTTCAGCTCGATGACGTTCCCCGAGCTCCAATCCAGCAAAGCGTCGGGGATGAGTTCCGTCAGCACGACGGCGTGGTGACGATGATGATGTTCTTCCGGCGCAGGGCTTCGCCTAAACTCCGCGACAATATGACCGAGGTGGAATATGATGGAGGGGGCACCGCACACGGCTAAGGAACGATCCGTAGATCAACTTGTGTGTCATGGGGTGCCCCCGTGCCCCCGTATATAAAGGAGCAAGGGGGGGAGGAGGCCGGCCCTAGGAGGGGGCGCGCCAAGTGTGGAGTCCTACTAGGACTCCCTAGTCCCAGTAGGATTCCACCTCCCTTGTTGGAGTAGGAGAAGGGGAAAGAGGGGGAGAGGAAGAAGGAAAGGGGGGCTGCGCCCCTTGTCCAATTCGGACCAGAGGGGGGGCGCAGGCCTCCTTCCTTTTGGCCTCTCTCCTCTATTCCCGTATGGCCCAATAGGACCCATATACTCCCCGGCGAATTCCCGTAACTCTCCGGTACTCCGAAAAATACCCGAATCACTCGGAACCTTTCCGAACTCCGAATATAGTCGTCCAATATATCGATCTTTACGTCTCGACCATTTCAAGACTCCTCGTCATGCCCCCGATCTCATCCGGGACTCCGAACTCCTTCGGTACATCAAAACTCATAAACTCATAATATAACTGTCATCGAAACCTTAAGCGTGCGGACCCTACGGGTTCGAGAACAATGTAGACATGACCGAAACACGTTTCCGATCAATAACCAATAGCGGAACCTGGTTGCTCATATTGACTACCACATATTCTTCGAAGATCTTTATCGGTCAAACCGCATAACAACATACATTGTTCCCTTTGTCATCGGTATGTTACTTGCCCGAGATTCGATCGTCGGTATCCAATACCTAGTTCAATCTCGTTACTGGCAAGTCTCTTTACTCGTTACTTAATGCATCATTCCGTAACTAACTCATTAGCTACATTGCTTGCAAGACTTATAGTGATGTGCATTACCGAGAGGGCCCAGAGATACCTCTCCGACAATCGGAGTGACAAAACCTAATCTCGAAATACGCCAACTCAACATGTACCTTTGGAGACACCTGTAGTACTCCTTTATAATCACCCAGTTACGTTATGATGTTTGGTAACACCCAAAGTGTTCCTCCGATAAACGGGAGTTGCATAATCTCATAGTTACATTAACATGTATAAGTCATGAAGAAAGCAACAGCAACATACTAAACGATCAAGTGCTAAGCTAACGGAATGGGTCAAGTCAATCACATCATTCTCTTAATGATGTGATCCTGTTAATCAAATGACAACTCTTTTGTCTATGGTTGGGAAACATAACCATCTTTGATAAACGAGCTAGTCAAGTAGAGGCATACTAGTGACACTATGTTTGTCTATGTATTCACACATGTATTATGTTTCCGGTTAATACAATTCTAGCATGAATAATAAACATTTATCATGATATAAGGAAATAAATAATAACTTTATTATTGCCTCTAGGGCATATTTCCTTCAGTCTCCCACTTGCACTAGAGTCAATAATCTAGTTCACATCATCATGTGATTTAACATCAATATTCACATCTGTATGTGATTAATA
>NW_025239044.1:0-4021 GCF_018294505.1 Triticum aestivum
GCTGATGCACACGAAGAGGAGTTGAATGTACTAGCATTGTTGACGAATGTAATATGTAACGAAAAAAAGGATGGCCTGATATAATTTACATATAAGATGACTGGCTAAGCAGGTTGGCATTGCAAAATTCACATATATGATGCCTGGCTAAACAAGGTGGCATTGCATAATTCACATAAATGATGAATAAACTAAATAGATGGCATTCTCACAATGGATGTCTAAACTAAGCAGATGCCATATTTGATGTATAAAGTAAGCAATGCAAGACACCATATGCATGATATCACCAACATCAGCATGCCAAGTTAGAGCGAGACCTCAGGGGGTAAATAGGAGTTATCTTCTCCTTCTGAATCCCCCTCAGAACAGATATCTTCCTCTCCATTACAATCCGAAATTCATGGAGGGGGGACTGCCTTTGCGCCTACCATGGAGCGACGTCTGCATGAAATTATATTGCCACACAAGGCTCGTCTATTTTGCTCTACATGTCCAGTTCCATTGTTTACAATAACTGTCATGCAGAGGAATAAAACATAGTGAGATTATGTAAGGAGTTCATTTAGAAATCCAGAATTGTGGTAGCAACCTGTGGATAGACCCAAAACCAATAATAGCAGGGATATAATGGCTTCAGTTAATAAATACAGATAATGGTTTCTTTACTGTTTGTTTCCCACCCAACATGAAACTCATAGTAGACACCGGAGATTAACCAGATAGTAGATAGATACTATTGATAGCAGCCCCGATATGTACCCCACAACCACTTAAAAACTCAAGTTCGGCCATTAGTTTGGAGCTGACTCAGAGTCTAATCGGTGAACAGGACGATAAAGTAGCATGTAATATTAAGCGATGCATAACGTAAGCAGACACGAAAGAGTGTGACCTCTCTTACGGACCCGTGTAGTCCTCGAGGTCATCTGCTCGGTTGGTGATGGTAATGTAGTTTTCATGGCTGCCAGCGGCGGGGAAGAAGATCTGAGGCAGCGAAAGATAGTCTGGAGGCCGGATCCCTGCTGTGCTGGACCCTTCTCTCGTTGGAGCAGCTGAGCTAGGGTGGACGACGATGCAGTAGGAGCGGGACAATCCATGCAAGGTTTTCTATGACAACTATCTGTAAGAGAAGTAATTCTGTAAGGGCTCGTTTGAATTGGAGGATTCCAACAATGCAGGGATAGGAAATAGACATGAATAGGATAGGAATGCACGTACAAAACAGAGAATTTAAAAACACAAGATTTCTGCCAATCTGGGTGTTTGATTCACAACAATTGGAAGATCACAGGATGCAAAGAAGCATGGTGAGATTAAGTCAAACCACAAGAAAATGTACGGTTATAATGCTATTATGCTACTATCTCTTAGTCTTGTGCTTCATGAATAGGAATTTGAAAAGGAGGACAAGTGAAAATTAAAATTCCTACATTTTTTCTTTCAAGGAGACACTAAGGGAACAAATCCGTGTGCTCAGTGGACAATATATATAACATGTAGAGTAAAAAAGAGATGCAACAAGTGTACAACCTCTTTGGCGAAGCCATGTCGATCTCAGCGTGATTGGGTTGGCCAGTGAGGATGCTCTGGCTGACTTTGCTGTCGGAGGAGGGGAAGAAGATCTTAGGCGTCCGGAGATGGAGCCCGAGGTACTGCTCCGCTGTGATGGAGGGTTTCGTCGCTGGAGTTGCTCCGGTGAGTTGTACGACACCGAGGCTGAAGCAGGACAAGAGAGACAACGAACAATGTTAACCTGAGTGGAATTCTAATAGCATATCCAATACATGATGTAAAATACATAACCAGAAAGTGCTAGATGTAAAATACATCAGCCGCTCATCTCTGAAGTTAACTGTCGAAACTGAACTTAACCGTCGAAACTGAACTTAACTGTCGAAACTGAACCTAACTGTCGAAACTGAATTTTGCTATCGAAACTGAATTTTGCTGTCGAAACTGAACGCACTAGCAAGGTGAGGCTACACATCGGTCGACTGACTTTTTCATCTCTGGTTAGTCGATTTTGCAACCGTTGGATACGAAATCAAGGGCCTGTGGTACATCTTCAACATCCACACCCCCTAAGCCTCCAGCCACCACCGGCCAAACAGCAGCCCCCTACTGCCCGCGGACAGTGGTGTGCCGCCCCGCCTGCCCCAAAAACACTCCCCACCGCCGGTCAGCCGCCGCCCCGTCCATCCCTCTAGGCCCCCCCATGCCGAGCTTTTTCTCCGGCGATCCCCACGCCACCGCCCCGCCACCGCCGGTGACCACCGCCCCGCCACCGCCGGTGACCACCGCCCCCACCCTGAACCCTAAGATACATAGTGGGGTACCTCTCCGGCGAGCCCCCCTTCCCGCTGCGGCTGGTTCTTCCTTCACCGCGGCGAGCCCACCCCTTGGAAATCGACTGATCCAAAAGTCGATTCAGTCGACTAAAGTGTAGCCAAATCGAAGCAGCATCGCAAGCAAGAGCAAGAGCGAGTGCAGCAGTGTGAGCAAGAGCAATAGCAAGAGCAGACCAGGAAGGCGACCGAGAGCAAGACCAGAGCAGCAGCGCGAGCGAGAGCTAAAGCAGCAGCAACTCCTACTGATGTGGACGTCGCCACCGAGGGAGCGACGCCGTGGAGGAAGTGGCCGGCGACGCCGCCATGGATGGAGTCGCGCCGTGTTGGCTCGGGACCGAGCGGCAGCACCGTGAGATCGAACCAAGAAGAAAATGTGGCGATTAGTGTACAACCTCTTTGGTGGCACCGATTAGGCCACAACTTCATCCGAGGAAACAGTGATGATGATGCTATTCCGGTGGTGCAGGTGAAGATGGCGGTGTGGGAATAGAGGTGGCGTGAAAGACGAGGGGAACGTCGGGGCAGCTCCTTGGAGGTGGAAGACGTCGAGGTGTTGCTGTGGACGATGTCGTCAGGGAACAGGCTCCGGCTGGGTGGCGGACGGAGCAGGGTGTGGGGTTTCGTCACGGGTTTTCACGGCCTCGGTGTACGAATGGGTGGGCGGATGGGATGGCAGTGGGGAACCATGGCTTAGAGACGCGCTTGTCCGAAATGTCGGGTAAGTTACGAAAGTACCCCCCACCAATTTGAGGCGGTTCTTTCAGTTCAGGGGTACCACGGGCATTTCACGTGTCGGGATTTCACTGGAGGTGATAGTTTTCGCGCATGTTGTAATTTCTGAATAGCAAGGCGCGGGTTGAGATGGAGGGAGTTGTCAGAGCACAACGAGACAAAGATATATCTTAAATATTTCGGGCTAACAAGGCGCGGGTTGAAATTTCCGGACAAGCCTAACATGTACTGTACCAAATCAATGCACACTACAAATGTCATTCAAAACTTTGAATTCATGTTATGTTCAACTAAAATATTTCGCTACGTGTATAATGCATGCAACCTACTACTCAAATGAACGTTTTAGTGCATTCCAAATGAGGGAGTCCTTGACTAGGGGGTGTCCGGACAGCCGGACTATCATCGCCAGCCAGACTCCAAGACTATGAAGATACAAGATTGAAGACTTCGTCCCGTGTCCGGATGGGACTTTCCCTAGCATGGAAGGCAAGCTTGGCGATACGGATATGTAGATCTCCTACCATTGTAACCGACTCGGTGTAACCCTAGCCCTCTCCGGTGTCTATATAAACCGTAGGGTTTTAGTCCGTAGGACGAACAACCATTACAACAATCATACCATAGGCTAGCTTCTAGGGTTTAGCCTCCTTGATCTCGTGGTAGATCCACTCTTGTAATACACATCTTCAATATTAATCAAGCAGGACATAGGGTTTTACCTCCATCAAGAGGGCCCGAACCTGGGTAAAACATCGTGTCCCTCGTCTCCTGTTACCATCCGCCTAGACGCACAGTTCGGGACCCCCTACCCGAGATCCGCCGGTTTTGACACCGACATTGGTGCTTTCATTGAGAGTTCCTCTGTGTCGTCGCCGATAGGCTTGATGGCTTCTTCAATCAACAACCACGCCATCCAGGGTGAGACTTTTCTCCCC
>NW_025239045.1:0-4021 GCF_018294505.1 Triticum aestivum
CTATTGAAAAGATGCCATGTCCCAAGGACATAAAAGGTATAAGAAGTTTCCTTCGTCATGCCGGTTTTTATAGGAGGTTCATTAAGGACTTTTCTAAAATCTCTAGGCCTCTGACTAGTTTATTGCAAAAAGATATTCCTTTTGTCTTTGATGATGATTGTGTAGACGCATTTGAAACACTTAAGAAAGCTTTGATCACAGCACCTATTGTTCAGCCACCTGATTGGAATTTACCTTTTGAAATTATGTGTGATGCTAGTGATTATGCTGTAGGTGTTGTTTTAGGGCAAAGAGTCGATAAGAAATTGAATGTTATCCATTATGCTAGTAAGACTCTTGATACTGCCCAGAGAAATTATGCTACCACTAAAAAAGAATTCTTAGCAGTTGTGTTTGCATGTGATAAGTTTAGACCTTATATTGTTGATTCCAAAGTTACTATTCACACTAATCATGCTGCTATTAAATATCTTATGGAAAAGAAAGATGCTAAGCCTAGACTCATTAGATGGGTTCTCTTGCTCCAAGAATTTGACTTGCATATTATTGATAGAAAGGAAGCTGAGAACCCCGTTGCAGACAACTTGTCCAGGTTTGAGAATGTTCTTGATGACCCACTGCCTATTAATGATAGTTTTCCTGATGAACAATTAGCGGTTGTCAATGCTTCTCGTACTGCTCCTTGGTATGCTGACTATGCTAATTACATTGTTGCTAAATATATACCGCCTAGTTTCACATACCAGCAAAAGAAAAAGTTCTTCTATGATTTAAGACATTATTTCTGGGATGATCCACATCTTTATAAAGAAGGAGTAGATGGTATTATTAGACGTTGAGTGCCTGAGCATGAACATGAACAAATCCTACGCAAGTGTCACTCTGAATCCTATGGAGGACACCACACTAGAGATAGAACTGCACACAAGGTACTACAATCTGGGCTTTATTGGCCTACTCTTTTCAAAGATGCTCGTAAGTTTGTCGTATCCTGTGATGAATGCCAAAGAATAGGTAACATTAGTAGATGTCAAGAAATGCCTATGAATTATTCTCTTATTATTGAACCGTTTGATGTTTGGGGCTTTGATTATATGGGACCTTTTCCTGCTTCCAATGGTTATACACATATTTTAGTTGCTGTTGATTACGTTACTAAGTGGGTAGAAGCTATTACAACTAGTAGTGCTGATCATAACACTTCTATTAAAATGCTTAAAGAAGTAATTTTTCCGAGGTTTGGAGTCCCTAGATATCTTATGACTGATGGTGGTTCACACTTTATTCATCGTGCTTTCCGTAAGATGCTTGCTAAATACGATGTCAATCATAGAATTGCATCTCCTTATCACCCGCAGTCTAGTGGTCAAGTAGAGTTGAGCAATAGAGAGCTCAAATTAATTTTGCAAAAGACTGTGAATAGATCTAGAAAGAATTGGTCCAAAAAACTTGATGATGCATTATGGGCCTATAGAACTGCATACAAAAATCTTATGGGTATGTCTCCATATAAGATGGTTTATGGAAAAGCATGTCATTTACCTCTTGAACTTGAACATAAAGCATATTGGGCTATTAAAGAGATCAATTATGACTTCAAACTTGCCGATGAGAAGAGGTTGTTTGATATTAGCTCACTTGATGAATGGAGAGCCCAAGCTTATGAGAATGCCAATCTCTTCAAAGAAAAAGTCAAATGCTGGCATGATAAAAGGATACAAAAGTGTGAGTTTAACATAGGAGATTATGTGTTATTATTCAACTCTCGTTTAAGATTTTTTGCAGGAAAACTTCTCTCAAAATGGGAAGGTCCCTACGTTATCGAGGAGGTCTACCGTTCCGGTGCTATAAAAATTAACAACTTTGAAGGCACAAATCCTGGGGTTGTTAATGGTCAAAGAATCAAGCATTATATTTCAGGTAACCCTATCAATGTTGAAACTAATATTATTGAAACCATAACCCCAGAGGAGTACATAAGAGACACTTTCCAGAACGTTCCAGACTCCGAAAAGGCATAGGTACGTGGTACGGTAAGTTTACCGACTCCAAAACAACTCTAATGGAATTTTTCATTAGTTTTGGATTATTTAAGAATTTTAGGAAGAAAGAAGTAGTCCGAAAGGGACACGAGGCTCCGACGAGAGAGGAGGGTTCCCCCCCTGTAGGGCGCACCCCCTGTCTCGTGGGCACCTCGTGTGCCCCCCGGACTCCGTTTTCTTGTATGTTACGTATTTTGGTCGGTAAAAATTCATTATATATACTCCCGAAGGTTTTAGCCACCGTATCACGCAAATATCCTCTATTTTTGTTTCGAGCTGTTTCTGTTTCAGATCTAGAGCATCATGTCGTCTTCAAGCGCTTCCAAGGACAGGTTTTTCGAGAGGGTTATCAACCCCTATCTTGCGGAGGTGCTGCATCACCCTCAAACCATTGAGGTGCGTGAAGGGGTGTTGCACATCCACGATGTGGAAGGACCAAGGCGTACCGGGAGCATGGAGACAAAGCTCGAAGCCATGTAACAAGAAGTTTTCAAGTGCCAGGGGATGGTGGAGCATGGACTCAACGCCAACCAGATGATGATTACGGAGTTCACCAACAACCACAAGCTGGATGCCAAAGACATTGGGGAGACCATCTTCAAGCTTCAAGAGAAAATCGAGCATCTCCAAGCCCAGATTTATGACCTGCAAAACCAGAACTGTGAGTATGAATATAGATTCAAGCGAATGAGTTTGGCTATAGATTTAAGGATCTCGGAGACTCGATCGTCCTTTTATGATGGAGAGCCTATGCCTTGGAAGATGGATGACAAGCCTACTCCATCAACAACTCCTACTTCACCACCTCCGAAGAAATAATCACATGGGTATGGGCACCCCCCTTGGCAACTGCCAAGCTTGGGGGAGTTGCCCCGGTATCGTATCACCATCACACTCCTATCTTTACCGCTTTATTTAGTTCGATCCTTTTAGTAGTGCCTTGATCTTTTAGTTCGAAGTTTTGATATCAAGTAGTTTTGAGTTTTCGTTGTGATCTCTTTTTGTAAGCAAGTCTGTGTGCTATCTATAATAAAGATTACTGTTGAGTCAAGGGCTTTGCTATGTTGCTATGATCTTGAGAAATTAGAAAGAACAAACGAGTTCATATTGATCTTATGGATAGTGATAACTTCACACATAGAAAGTATGAGGCATAAAAATTGTTGAGAGTTGATGAACGTAGCCTTGGTCATCGTTGCAATTAATAGGAAGTGATAAGGAAAGAGGGGTTCACATATAAATATATTATCTTGGACATCTTTTATGATTGTGAAGCACTCATTAAGTATGACATGCTAAGAGAACTGATGTTGGACAAGGAAGACAACGTAATGGTTTATGTTTTCCGACATCTCAGTTAAAGTATATTGTTATTGACCTTCTGAACATGTTGAGCTTGCCTTTCCCCCTCATGCTAGCCAAAACTCCTTGAACCAAGTAGAGATACTACTTGTGCTTCCAAACTCCCTTAAACCCAGTTTTGCCATGAGAGTCCACCATACCTACCTATGGATTGAGTAAGATCCTTCAAGTAAGTTGTCATCGGTGCAAGCAATAAAAATTGCTCTCTAAATATGCATGACTTATTAATGCGGAGAAAATAAGCTTTGTACGAACTTGTTGTGGAGGTAATAAAAGCGACAGAGTGCATAATAAAGGTCCACATACAAGGGGCAATACAAAGTGACGTTCTTTTGCATTAAGATTTTGTGTATCCAACCCTAAAAGTGCATGACAACCTCTGCTTCCCTCTGTGAAGGGCCTATCTTTTACTTTATGTTTTTACTTTATGCTTGAGTCAAAGGTGATCCTCACCCTTCCACTTTTTCATTTTATCCTTTGGCAAGCTCCTCGTGTTGGAAAGGTCATGATACATATATCAAATTGAATGTAAGTTGGCATAGGCTATTATTGTTGACATCACCTAAAGGTGAATATGTTGGGAGGCAACATAATAAGCCCCTATATTTCTCAGTGTC
>NW_025239046.1:0-4020 GCF_018294505.1 Triticum aestivum
TGTCACATCCCTAGTCTGGTATGACCTAGACTAGCTAGTCATTTGTGCATCATATTTAAATTTCATTTAAATTTGAAATGAGGATTGGTGGAACCCTCAGAATCATTTTTGAAAATGACCCAAACAAAAATTTCTCCAAAAGGGTCCAAGAAAATGCTCATGTTGCCCTCTGAAAATATTGGACAGAGATAAAAATCAAAACAATATTTTTAGGAGCTCATGGACATTTATTTTGGCCATTTGGATTAATTCGATAAATATTTGCATTGGAAATATATTTCTATATATATGAAATATGGTCCAAAAATTATGCCATTTATAAAGGAGCTCTGGAATAATACCATTAGCCCCTACAAAAATTGGCATAATAAAATAAAATGGTTTAGTATTTTTATTAAACCAAACAAATGTCAGAAAATTAGAAAAGAAAACAGAAAAGGGGAGAGAGACTTACCTGGGCCACTTACCCGATCGGCCCAGTAGCTCGGCCCAGCTGACTGGCCGACGCCAGTCGTCCCTCTCCTCGCGCCAGAGGGACAGGGCGCGTGGTCGCCGCACACCGCGCGCATGCGCGCCACGGCAGCTGCCTGCGTGCCCCCCCCCTCGACGCCCTGGCCTCGCCAGAAGCGCCCAGCACCGCCCCGGATCTCTCCCTCGCTCTCTCGTTCCTCTCCCTCCCCTGCATCTCTCCCTCTCCCCGCGCCCGAAGCGCTGCCGTCGCCGCCGCACGCCGTGGCCATAGCCACCGCCTCCCCCTCGCCTCCCCGTCATGCGCAGGAGCTCCGCCTCGTCGCCAGCTACCTCCTCGCTGAGCCACGCAAGCCGGAGTGCCCCGAGGAGCCGCCATCTCCGTCATCTTCGTCGTCGGCCGCCCGAGATCGTCGGCGCCCGTCCGTCGTCTCCGACTCGTCCCCGAGCAAGCCGACCAGCCCATCGACCTCCCCGTGAGCCTCTGCTTCGAACCCCTCTCCTCCTCCTCGCGATTACGCCGTCTAGGCCTCAATTCCGCCATGGCCTAAGCTCGCCTCCGCTCGAGCTTGTCGCCGGCGTTGCTCCGGCGACCCTTTGGCCACGCCAGTGCACCTAGCACTCTCGCCGCACCTCGTAGTGCCCCGCTAGCGCTTTAGTTCGTGCATTTGCACGCTGCAGCCGCGCCCCCGAACACAGCCGAACTCCGGCCGCCGCCGTGAGCTCTGCTCCGGCGAGCTCCGCCGCCCCCGCAGCCTCCCGCGTGTTCCACTGGATGCGCGTGAGCGCGGGCTTCGCTCTCGTGGTCTCCGCCGCCCGAATGGTCGCCGGAGCGACGTTCCCGAGCCCCTCCGCCGCGCTCGGCCTCGCCGGCGGCTAAACGCCGGCGGGATTGACCGGTCAACCCGCGCTAACCCCCCCAGTTGACCTGGGGTTTGACTACCCAGAGTCAATGACATGTGGGCCCCGGCCCTGACTAATTTTAGTTTAGGATTAGTTTAAATTTAATCAACTCTGTTAATTAACCCTGACACTGACAGTGGGCCCCAGCGCCACTAATCTTTTTAATTAGGATTAAACTAACCCTGTTTAACCCCCTGTCACTGACGTGTGGACCCCACACGTCAGGTTTGACCCGGACCAGCCCAGTTGACTGCTGACGTCATGCTTACTCAATGCTGACGCAATATATAATTTCTGGATTTAAATTAAATCAGGAAATTCCAGAAATTGTTTTAAACTTCAAAAATTCATAACAATTCAACCGTAGCTCAGATTAAAATAATTTATATATGAAAAATTATCAGAAAAATGCAACCTTTCCATCTGTACTAGTTTCATGCATGAAAAACCAACTTATACATGCTGAATATGGGAAAACACATTATGGCATATATAAGAGACCTAATTTAGAGATGCATTTGAACCTTTTGTTCAAATGGACTTCAAACCAAATGTTTACTAGTTGCATTAGCTCAAACAGCATCACATCTACATGCCATGTTCATGCATCATATTGTTGCATATGATTGTGTATTGATTGCCGGCACCGTTCCTTCTCGATAGGTCCTGCTCCGGAGACGTTCCAGAGTACCTGTCTGTGAAGCAGTGCCTCCCTTGTTGATTTACCAGGCAAGCAAACCCCCTTGTTCATTTCGATAAAACCCTACTCTCTCGCTCCTGCTCTCAGTTATTGCATTAGGACAACAACGCTTCATCTGCTACTTTGTGCTGCGGTAGTTGAACCCATTCCTCTGCATGACCTGTCATTGCCACAGTAAATAGTTGAAACCCACTAGCATGTGTAGGAGTTGATTGAAGCCACTGATGTGTTCCTACCATGCTATGCCTGCTATTGCTTAGAGTTGTGTCAGGTCTGATTCATTGGGAATGAATTGGAGTGTCACGATATGTTCTGATGCTGAGAGTGAAGTGTGTGAACACGATTTGGTAAAGGTAGCGGTGAGAGGCCATGTAGGAGTACATGGTGGGTTGTCTTACTGGAACCGTCCTTAAGCCCTGAGTTCTGTGTATGTTGTCCAATGACTCGATACTACCACACATTGGGCTCCGGGCGCTCCAAGCCCTCTCGACTTATTAACCAACTTGATCTCTGTCCAGGAGTCGCAACTAGTTTCTGGTGTTTGTAGGTAGTGCTATTTTTCTACCAAGTGGCACCCGGCAGGGTGGGCTTGGGACAGACTAGGCACACGTGGCCCGGTGTACCGAGTGGCACCCGGTTGGTGGGCTCGGGAACCCTGTACACATCGTTTGGGGCCGTAAGCGACACCCCGGCCGGATCTCCTTGCGGATGGAACCCGAATAGGCGATAAACCTGGACTAGAGTCTTGTGTGGTTAGTCAGGTCGTGGCCGACACCCTCGCCAGGCTTCCGCTTGAAGGTTGCCGAGATACATGACGTGTACATGGCGGTAAGTGGCGAGAGCGTGTGTGAAGAAGTACACCCCTGCAGGGTTAACATGATCTATTCGAATAGCCGGGTCCGCGGTTATGGACTTCTTGGATGCTTACATGGTACATAGAAAACTTGAAGTGGATACTATAAAATGCTCAAGACAAGTGTGAGTGCTATGGATGGCCTTCTCATAGGGAGACGGGGTTGAATCCATAGTAGTGTATTGTGTGGTGATTAGTGGACTCGTGTACGTTGTTTCACCTCCAGAGTTTCTGGTAGTCGTAGAATAGGATAGCCACAGAGTCAACGCTGGCTTGCTGCAACTAAACCCCACATTACCTCTTGATACAGATGCATGTATGATAGGATCTAATGTAAGTCTTGCTGAGTACCTTTGTACTCATGTTGCTTTATTTATGTTTTTGCAGCGGAGACTTCGGTCTTACTAGGGTTCTCATGGACTTCGACTAGTAGCTAGTACCTCAGCTACGATCTTGATCGGATGTTGTAGATAGTCAGGCTCTTCAGCCTTTTTCATTTGTAGATGTCTGTACCCAGACATGTAATGCTTCTGCTTGTTGCTTGATTGCTCTGACTGTTGGGTCATGTGACCCCTGTTTGTATTAAAGCTGTGACGGCTCTTCTGAGCCTTTATCTATATGAGTTGTTGAGTTATGCTGTGATGCCATGTTGTACAGCACATACTTGCATGTTATGCGTACGTGTAATGTGTATTGCTATGTGTGGGATCTGACTATCTAGTTGTTTATTCTTAGTAGCCTCTCTTACCGGGAAATGTCTCCTAGTGCTTCCACTGAGCCCTGGTAGCTTGCTACTGCTCCGGAACACTTAGGCAGGCCGGCATGTGTCCTTCTTCGATCCTGTGTCTGTCCCTTCGGGGAAATGTCACGCGATGAATACCGGAGTCCTACTAGCCCGCTACAGCCCGGTTCACCGGAGTCCTGTTAGCCCAGTGCTACAGCCTGGATTCACTCGCTGATGACCGACACGTTCGATGCTGGGTCATGAATGCCTGTCCCTGTAAGTTAGTGCCACTTTGGGTTTACGACTAGCCATGTCAGCCCGGGCTCTTTATCATATGGATGCTAGCGACACCATCATATACGTGTGCCAAAA
>NW_025239047.1:0-3098 GCF_018294505.1 Triticum aestivum
CGGACTTGGAGGAGGAGGAGTGGCCTGACACTTTGCCGGACTTGGTGGACTTGCAGGAGCGGGAGACTGCTGACTCGGTGGCGGACTTCGACGAGGAGTCGGCTGACGCGGTGTCGGTGGCCTTCGAAAGATGATGCAATCCTTTTTCCATAGGATGATACGATGTTTGGCGTCTCCGAGAAAGCGCTCGTCGTCACCTCCAGGATAGTCAAGCTCTAGCTCCGAATATGGGTCCACCACCTCATCAACCAAGACACGAGCATAGCCCGCTGGAATCGGGTTGCAATGGAAGGTTGCCTCGGGGGGATTTGTAAAAGCAACGGCGTCCGCCACCTTCATGGATATGTTCTTCATTTTGACGTGTAGCTCACAGCTAGTGTTCTCCATGATGTCATCCACGGGGTATCTATCCAGCATTGCGTCGTCCGGGGCGGAACCCACGCTGCTTCTCGGCATGGATGGGGCGGTGCTATCCAATGCTGGATCATTCGCTAGCTGCTGCAGCTGCTGAGACCCCCTTTGCTGGGTAAGTGAGTCGATCTGCTCCTGCTGCCGCTGGAATTTGACTACCAATTCCACTTGACTTGCTTCTAGGCCTTGAAGGCGTTCATAGTCCCACTTCCTCTGCTCCTTCTCCATCTTCCTCTTCTTCTCCTCCGCAATCTTCTTTCTCGCACGGGTTCTGTAGTCGGTGTTCCAGTCTGAAAACCCCTCATACCACGAATAGCGCCCTTGCCTCGTGTTCTTCCCGGGTGTTCAGGATTTCCCAGGGCACGCGTAAGCTTGTCGTTCTCTCTGTTGGGCTGGAACACCCCCGATCGTGCCTCCTCTATTGCAACAAGTATCGCATCGTCGGCTCCCTTCAGACTTGCCCTCGTCGAAACATTGCCTGTCTTCGGGTCCAACTCCCCCCCATGCGCATAGAACCAAGTCCTGACCCTGGGGGGCCAGCTCTTAGTAACCGGAGTGGCACCTGCATCCTCCATCTCTTTCTCAGACTTATCCCACTTAGGCATTGCCACCGCATAGCCACCTGGCCCCAGCTTATGGAACTTATCCTTTTTTCGGCATTCTTCTTGTTTATTCTCGATCCTTCCTTACCTAATTCCGAATCCTTGAATTTCACGAAATCGTCCCAATGAGCACGTTGGTTCTCTAGTGTTCCCTCGAATACTGGAGTCTTCCTTCCTCCCTTGACGTACTTGTCCCATTCACGATTCTTGTGGTTCTTGAATGCAACCGCCATCTTCCTAAGAGCAGCGTCCTTGTCTTTCTGCACATCTGCTTCTGTGAAATGATCTGGTAGGGTGAAATGTTCCATGAGAGTATCCCAAAGCAGATCTTTTTGATTCTTGTCGACAAAAGTAACATCTGAACATGGAGCAGCGTCCTCTTTGCCTTTTTGTCTTTTGTCTTTTGCTGGCTCTCTCCATTCTTGAAGGGAGATCGGGAGTTGGTCCTTCACAAGAACTCCGCACTGACGAATGAACTTGTCCGCAATCTTCTTAGGCGCTAATGGTTCGCCATTAGGTCTGACTGCCTCGATATTGTACTTTACGCCCTCCTTCAACTTTTTGTTCGGGCCTCGTTTCGTCCTTTTGCCTGAAGATTTGCTCGATCCGGATGGCTGAAAGAACAAAGATCGATTCGTTAATATATCTTCAAGTCATTTAAAACATGTGATGATCACTAGATACCTGCTTATATAAATATATATACCTCGCCGGTCTTTGTTGTTTTAGGATCAACATGTTCTTCGTCATCGTCATAATCGTAGTTCATGACTTCATCAATTCGGTCGTCGCGATCGAATATCATATCACCCTCTCCGGTGTTGTTTAGAAATTCGGAGCCGTCATAATCTTCTTCATTCTGATCATCATCTGGCCCGCGTATCATATCGCACATCGTCTGTTCTCCCTCTCTGTCGGTATTGTCTGCCATAGCCTTTATTTAACTAATTCAAAAGAAATATAAAACAATTTAGTATTCAAATTACATCGTCTCGAATAATAGATATAATCTCGAATACTTCGTCTAGAATAATAGATATAATCTCGAATACATTGTCTCGAATAATATATAATATATAATAGTACATCACTGGCTAGCTAATTAAAGATCGAATACTACAGAAGAATCTAGGACACTCGCGGTTCCTGCGGCGCGGGCGGTGGACACCCAAATAGAAAGAACCGTTACAGGATCATAGCTGAAGTGAGATCCCCGAAGATACTGCCAGGTATTGGAGAACCTGCCGCCCTCTAACGCAACCATGTAGCGATGGACGTGCTCGTCCTCCCCCTGACACGGCGACGTACCACCTCCGGCGGGGCCGGGTCCCTCCGCACCGAAACTGGCCCACGCGAACGCCACCAAACGGGATCAGGGTCGACGACGGGACCCAGGGCCGGGTTCCTCATCAAGCGGCGCACCCCTCCAGGCAGCACCTCCCAGTGCCAGCCCGGCGGAGCCCAGTCCCGGACATGGGTCGGCTGGACGTCGTCGCGGACAGGTCGACGGCGAGGATGCGGGCCGGGCATCGTCGAGAACAAATACTAGCTATATGCCCGCAAAAAGTAATATTTTTTTAATGATTGGATTTTGATAACTAAAATTTCTAACATTTCTACTATTTCAAAAATCTATATACTATTTCATACTAATTAAGCATCTAACACTAAAAACAGAAAACACAACTTCTATACATTCATTAAAAAACTGAAAAACAACATTATATAAAAAAACTCCATACTAATTAAACACTAATTATATCCATCTAACATGCATTCATACATATATAATAGTGAAAAAATAATAATCTAAACTAATTAAACATACAAAATACGTATATACTAATTAAACACATAATAATCTAAACTAATTAAACATACAAAATACATATGTACGTGTGTGTGTGTGTGTTCATGCATGCTTGTGTGTGTGTGTATGGGCTCGGGGAGGGGCGGTGCCCATGGTGGCCGCCGGGGGCGAGGGAGAGGGGTTAGAGGGGGAGAGCTCACAACGGGCGACGGCGACGGCGAGGCGACGACGAGGCGACGGCCGGGGCGGCGACGGCGGGGACGGCGCGACGGGGA
>NW_025239047.1:3108-4020 GCF_018294505.1 Triticum aestivum
GGGGACGGGGACGGCGCGACGGGGACGGGGACGGCGTGACGGGGACGGGCCCGGGGCGGCGACGGAGACGAGTGCGGCGACGGGGACGGGGGCGGCGACGGGGACGGGGGCGGCGACGGAGACGAGCGGCGATGGAGATGATCGAGGGCGGCGGCGACGGCGACGGAGACGGAAACAGAGGAACAAACAGTGAGGGAAACTGAAATTTTCGTAGCTGTTGTATATATAGAAGGCACCTTTAGTACCGGTTGGAGCCACCAACCGGTACTAAAGGCCTGTTTTGGCCAGGCCAAGCGGCGGGAAGCGACCCCCTTTAGTACCGGGTGGTGGCACAAACCGGTACTAAAGGTCCCCCCCCTTTAGTACCGGCTTGTGCCACCACCCGGTACTAAAGGGGTCGCGCTGCCACCCCAAAGTTTAGTCCCACCTCGCCTGGCGAAGGGCAGCCGCACTGGTTTATAAACCCAGCCACGACTACCACTTCGAACTCCTCTATATAGCTAGCAGGCTTGTGGGCCTAAACTCTACGTGCTGCCCTGTGAGTCTGCTGGGCCTTTAAGGCCTGTAATTACACACCTGTGGCCTATCAGGCCCACAGGGCAGCGCCCCAATTTTTTTATAGTTTTTTTCTTTTCTGCTTTATTTTCTTCTATTTATTTTTGCGTAGTTTTTTGTATAGTTTTTTTCTTTTCTGTTATATTTATTTTCTTCTATTTATTTGTGAGTAGTTTTTCATCTAGTTTGCCAAAATTCAACATTTTCATAGTTCATTTTGTAGTGATTTTCAATTTCACGGTCATTTTGTAAACGATTGAAAAATAGCAAATATAATTTTTTTTCTTTTCTGCTTTATTTTTTCTTCTATTTATTTCTGAGTAGTTTTTTCTTTTCTGCTATATTTATTTTCTTCTA
>NW_025239048.1:0-4020 GCF_018294505.1 Triticum aestivum
AGATCGTTGATCCTGGGAAGTGGATATTTGTTCTTGATTGTGACCAAATTGACAGGTCGGTAATCTACAACCATCCGGTCCGTACCATCCTTCTTCTTGACGAATAGGACGGGGCAAGCCCACGGAGATGAACTAGGGCGGATGAAACCCTTTTTCAAGGACTCATCGAGTTGTTTCTTAAGCTCGGCTAGTTCTAGTGGTGCCATCTTATAGGGTCTTCTAGCAATCGGAACGGTTCCTGGAATGAGATCTATTACGAACTCAACATCCCTGTCAGGTGGAACACCTGGCAATTCCTCTGGAAAGACATCCGGGAAGTCACAGACTACCGGCACGTCCTCAAGGTCTGGCAAGGGGCTGGCGTTAAGAGAATATAATTGTCGCTTGGCTATTCGGGTCAAGACATTGACTATCTTCCCCGAAGGATGGGTGAGTTGAACAGTCCTATAGAAGCAATCAATTTTGGCTTGATGAGCTGACATCCAGTCCATACCCAAAATGATATTAATATCTGAAGATTTAAGGGCTATCAAAGATGCGAGAAAACAAGTCTGTCGACTTGGATTTCATTTCCATGGCTTACTCTAGAGGTTTGCCATTTGGATCCCGGAGTTTGAATTACCATAGAGGTTGGCATATCACCGAATGCGACGTTATGCAAGCGAGCATAGTTTTCAGATATAAAAGAATGAGAGGCTCCTGTATCGAAAAGAACAGATGCCGGGTGGCAATTAACAAGAAGCGTACCGAGAACGACGTTGGGATCCTCTTGAGCTTCTTCGGCAGAGATACAGTTGACATGGCCACGTGAAGCGGTGACCGGCTTGGCGTGGAATATTTTTCCTGTCGGCTTGCCACGGCCAACAGCTTTAGCAGACTGGTTGGGGTTGGTCTAGGGAAACTCACGCATATAGTGACCAGATTCCCCACATCTGAAACAAGTCACGGAACTGGTACGTGGAGGAGCATTGTTGGTTGGACCCCCATAGGGCTTGGCCGGTGCAGACTGTTGAACAGGGCGAGGCGCCTGGAAAGATGGCCTCGGTGTGAACCTGGGTGGCAGGGCGGTGTTGGGCACCCACACGCGGCGCTTCTGAGGACCAGCACCGGATGAGGAACCCATGTCACGGCCATGCTTGCGTGTTGCGTCATAGTCAGTCTGACCAGTTTCAGCACTGATGGCTTTGTTGACAAGTTTCTGAAAAGATGTGCACTCATGCAGACGGAGGTCGCGGCGAAGCTCAGGACTAAGGCCCTTACGGAACCTTGCTTGCCTCTTGGCGTCAGTAGAAACTTCCTCAGTTGCATATCGGGCGAGATTACCAAACTCCCTGCTATAGGCATCCACAGAAAGTCGGCCTTGGGTGAAACTGCAAAATTCTTCACGTTTACGGTCCATGAGACCCTCCGGAATGTGATGTTCACGGAAAGCCTTGCTGAACTCAGCCCAAGTAGTGACATGGCCCGCTGGGCGCATAGCTCCATAATTCTCCCACCATAGACTGGCGGGGCCTTCAAGATGATATGCAGCAAAGGTGACCTTGTCAGCCTCCGCTACCAGCGCGGAACGCAGTTTGTGAGAGATACTGCGAAGCCAGTCATCAGCATCGAGAGGCTCGACGGAGTGGTGGAACGTGGGTGGATGCAATTTGATAAAATCACTGAGTGACACCACGTTAGCCCTCTGATGGTGTGCTGTATTCTGTTCAATACGCTCCAACAAACGGTTTGTCTCCCGCTTGTTTCTCTCAGCTTCCATCATAACCTCGGCTAGTGAAGGAGGATGAGGCAAATTTGCATCCCTGGCTTCACTGCCTTCGGCCTGCTCTTGGGAAGCAGGGTTAGCGCGCGTGTTGACCATCCTAGGTAAACAAGACAATGATTTAGTCAGGATGGTAAATTTCCGACATAGGATACATAATGTAAGGAATAACTCGGAATGCAAGATGATCATCCGTATGACATGGTAGATACAGAAACTGCTTCTTTTATTCCATCGTCATACACACCATACAGGGTTTAGTACAAGACCAAACAAAGTACTATTACGGTGACAAGAGGATTACATCTCATCGGAGGCATTCCAAGCTCTTATACATTATTTTTCTACATCTCCGGAAAGAGTACAAACTAGGTCATATCCCACGAGTCACGCAGGACGATAGACGACACGGCTAGTGCGAACTAGTGATACTACCGCTAACTCAGACCGATCCGTAGTAGTCCTCGTAGAAGTCGCCTCCATAGCCTGGAAGTTCAACATGATCATCTGGAAACAGACGGTCTCGCGGAGCTTGTGGACCATAGGGGCTAGGATGAGGCCTTGGACCAACAAACGGTGGCCTGCGGGGACCGCGAGGTGGGGTGATGCCTCCTACATCACGCCAAACCATCACGTCCGGCAGAGCAGATCTCACAGGATAGAGATCGCGCATATCTGAATATCCAGCTTGCACCGCCGGTGCGAACCGAGTCAAAGTGGCCCAGTGGTCAGCACGGGTATTGAAGAGCTCTAACCTCAAGGCCCGATTTTCACGGTCCTTATCCTCGAGCATCTCAGCAGTGGTGCGAGTCCGTGAATCCTCCTGAGTGGCATAGATAGCCTGGAGATATCCTTGTGCTCCCGGAAGTGATCCTGGCATATACCGGAAATCAGAGTCCCGAAATAAACCAGATCTGACTCGCATAATGGTCATCATAGAGTAGGCGGCGTCCTGCACAGCCATCTCAATAGTAACCCCGAGTCCATAGGAGCAGTGAAGAGGCTCGGTGGATCCAGGATAAGATGGAAATATCCTGACAGTGCAGAGATACTGGCTTTGATTAAAATCTCAGAATTGCTCTTCGACCGTGTACTCGGGATACCAGCGGTATCCAGCCTCAGTCATTACCCTGACCAACTTAGCAGTATGGCCGGGTACATCTAGACATCGAGTCAGGCGAACCACTTGATTGAGGTCGCGAGTGGCCATCTGAAAGCACAATCATAATGCAAAGGCATTAGAATTTATAGCAAAATTTCGGCAGCATAACAGCTGTAAATGCTCAAAAAGGATTTTGAGACATTTGACAAAGGATTTCGTACACACTCAACATCACCATATCAAAGTTCTGAACCCATTCTGGCAACATAATGTGGTAGTAGAACTGAACTAGGCTTGTAACCATCAAACTTATAACGTACTACTGATTAGTAACACGTGATCCTGACAGAGAGAATAGATCCTAATTCCTTAACCCCCGGTGGAAGAATGGACTGACTCAGATCAGAAAGTCATAAGGTATAAGGAGTAAAAAGAGCCTTACGTTCCAACCCACAAACAATTCCCCTACATATAACTAAAGAATTTCTAGACTCAACATCGACCAGTTTGGCTTGGAGAACCTACAGGCAGTCCGGCTCTGATGCCAACGCTGTCAGGACCCCGACTCGATGTCACATCGATCTAGCTGGTAACACCTCATATCACTTTGCGGCCTCACGCACGGTATCCCCACGGGTGTCGTCTTACCTTTCCCCGGGACCGTTTGCGCCTTTTGACTCACGTATATGATAGTGTCGCTAGCATCCATATGATAAGGAGCCCGGGCTGACATGACTAGTCGTAAACCCAAAGTGGCACAGACTTACAGGGACAGGCATCCATGACCCAGCTTCGAACGTGTCGGTCATCAGCAAGTGGGTCCGGGCTGTAGCACTGGGCTAGCAGGACTCCGGTACTCAAAGCGTGACATTTCCCCGAAGGGACAGACACAGGAACGAAGAAGGACACATGCCGGCCAGCCTAAGTGTTCCAGAGCAGTAGCAAGCTACCATGGCTCAGCGGTAACACTAGGAGACATTTCCCGGTAAGAGAGGCTACTAAAGATAAACAACTAGATAGTCAGATCCCACACATACCAAGCATTTCAATCATACACACAATATGCTCGATATGTGCAAATACAACGAAGCATCACAACATGACTCTACGACACAAGTACTTTATTTAAGGCTCAGGGAGCCATACATATCATACA
>NW_025239049.1:0-1229 GCF_018294505.1 Triticum aestivum
AGGCTCCCAAGTAACACCTAGCCAATCTAGGAGACACCACTCTCCAAGAAGTAACAAATGGTGTGTAGGTAATGAACTCCTTGCTCTTGTGCTTCAAATGATAGTCTCCCCAACACTCAACTCTCTCTCATAGGATTTGGATCTGGTGGAAAGAAGGTTTGAGTGGAAAGCAACTTGGGGAAAGCTAGAGATCAAGATTCATATGGTAGGAATGGAATATCTTGGTCTCAACACATGAGTAGGTGGTTCTCTCTCAGAACATATGAGTTGGAATTGTGTATGTGTTCTGATGGCTCTCTCCACGAATGAAGAGGAGGTGGAGGGGTATATATAGCCTCCACACAAAATCCAACCGTTACACACAGTTTTCCAATCTCGGTGGGACCGAATCAACAAACTCGGTCGGACCGAAAAGGTAAACCTAGTGACCGTTAGAGATTTTCGATGGGACCGACTGGATCAACTCGGTGGGACCGATGTGCTAGGGTTAGGGTAAATCCAAAACTCGATTTGACCGATTACTCAAACTCGGTGGGACCGATTTGGGTAATAAGTGAAACATAGAGTTGTCCAAGCAAACTCGGTGGGGCCGATTGCATATCTCGGTGGGACCGGAAATATTGCAATAGGTAACAGAGAGTTTGCAAGCCCATCTCGGTGAGACCGAGATCCCATCGGTGAGACCGAACTGATTAGGGTTTCTGGCAGTGGCTATGACAGGTGAAACTCGGTGGTGTCGGATAGGAATAATCGGTAGGTCCGAGTTTGGCTTTGGGTTTAGGTCATATGTGGAAGTGGGAAAGTAGCTGAGGATTTTGGAGCATATCATTAAGCACATGAAGCAAGAGGCTCATTAAGCAACACCTCATCCCTCCTTGATAGTATTGGCTTTTCCTATGGACTCAATGTGATCTTGGATCACTAAAATGTAAAATGAAGAGTCTTGAGCTTGAAGCTTTAGCCAATCCTTTGTCCTTAGCATCTTGAAGGAGTTCCCACAACCTTTAGTCCATGCCACTCCATTGTTGAACTTATCTGAAACATGCTAGATAGAAATGTTAGTCCAACAAGAGATATGTTGTCATCAATTATCAAAACCACCTAGGGAGCACTTGTGCTTTCAATCTCCCCCTTTTTGGTAATTGATGGCAACATACATCAAAGCTTTAGATAAAGATATAAAGAACAGCAAGTAAAGCTTTGGAAGGACATGTAACAAGCATAGGCTC
>NW_025239049.1:2699-4019 GCF_018294505.1 Triticum aestivum
GGAGCACCACTTGGAGTTTGAGTTCATCTACCTACATGGGTTAGTTCTTGCAAGGAAGAGCACTTGTGTATCCAAAAATGACAATCATGAAGCTCAACATAGAATTTGTCAAAGGATATGTTTGAATGGTTTTGTGCTTCCTTGTCTTCAACCACCATTGTGTAGAGTCTTGGTGATGTAGAGATTGCTCAAGATGTGAGTGAGTCGCAATCTCATGGAATTAGATTCAACCAAGCACCTACATGGGTTAGACAACATGCAAGGTGCAAATATATCCAAGACATAAGATAGTTATCATAAGAGATATATCATGGATTAGTCATAAGCTCATGTCTTGCATGTATCCAATGGAGTTTCTACTCCAAGTTTGAAGCATCAATGATGTTCAATTCTCCTCTCAACCTGCAAAACACTTTCTCATCAAGAGGTTTAGTAAATATATCCGCTAATTGCTTATCGGTGCGAACATGCTTATGATCAATGTCACCCTTAGCAACATGATCTCGAATGAAATGATGACGAACTTCAATATGCTTAGTTCGAGAATGTTGTACAGGATTATGACCAATTTTGATAGCACTTTCATTGTCACAAAGTAGTGGAACATGTTTCACATAGATCCCATAATCTTTAAGAGTTTGGGTCATCCAAAGTAATTGAGCACAACATGAACCAGCGGCAATGTATTCTGCTTCGGTGATGGATAAGGATACCGAGTTTTGTTTCTTGGAAGACCAAGACACAAGAGATCTACCAAGAAATTGACAAGTACCCGAAGTGGACTTTCTATCAACCTTATCTCCGGCATAATCCGAGTCGGAATAGCCAACAAGATCAAAAGAAGACCTCTTAGAATACCAAATGCCAAAATTTGGTGTATGGATTAAATATCTCACTATCCTTTTCACAGCCTTAAGATGACATTCTTTAGGAGCAGCTTGATATCGTGCACACATGCACACACTTAGCATAATATCGGGACGTGAAGCACATAGGTATAACAATGAACCAATCATAGAGCGATAAACCTTTTGATCAACCGGTTCACCATCTTTGGTCAAATCATTATGTCCACTAGTAGGCATGGGTGTAGACATACCTTTGCATTCTTGCATATTGAACTTCTTGAATAAGTCCTTGGTGTACTTTGTTTGAGAGACAAATGTACCTTCCTTAGTTTGCTTGATTTGCAAACCGAGAAAGAATTTGAGTTCACTCATCATAGACATCTCAAACTTCTCTGACATTAGCTTTCCAAACTTTTCACTAAAGAGAGGGTTAGTTGAACCAAATATGATATCATCAACATAAATTTGGCAT
>NW_025239050.1:0-4019 GCF_018294505.1 Triticum aestivum
GATGGTCCGAGAGGACGCATGATGACCACAGGTCCCCGAGTGAATATCATTGAGGATGAGTCGACCTTCTTCTGGTGTTATGCACTTCTGACCGACTCCAGTCGCGCTTTCTCTGTATAATTGTCCTTTGATTACGGTAAAGGCCTTAGATCGACGGACGATCTGTCGAGCCTCTTCCTCATCCTCCGGAAGCTCTTTCCTCAAGATATATGCGACATACGGAATCGTCCAGTCGGGAATGACCACCAAAACCTCCATGATCAAGTCGACCACCGCTGGGACTTCAACTTCAGTCGGATCTGTGGCGCTCTTGGGCTGCGGAGTTTCTTCGGTGAAAGGATCTTCTTTGACTGACGGAGTGTGGATATGCTCCAAGAACACACCACTCGGAATGGCTTCTCTCTTGGAACCTATCTTTGCTAGATCATCAGTTGCTTGATTTTTCAGTCGGGGTATATGATGGAGCTCCAACCACTCGAACTTCTTCTCCAACTTCCTCACTGCACTGCAGTATCCAGTCATGGTTGGGCTTCTCACGTCCCACTCTTTCATCACCTGATTGACCACCAAATCCGAGTCGCCATAGACCATTAGGCGACGGACGCCGAGTGAAATGGCCATGCGCAACCCGTATAGGAGGGCCTCATATTCTGCCTCATTGTTGGAGGAATCAAAGTGAATCTGGAGCACATATCTGAGCTTATCTCCTCTGGGGGAAACCAGGACCACCCCAGCACCGGAACCATTCAACATCTTAGAGCCATCGAAAAACATGTTCCAATGCTCCGAGTGAACTTCAGTCGGCTGCTGTTGTTCAATCCACTCGGCGAGGAAATCTGCTATCGCCTGGGACTTAATGGCTTTCTTTGCCTCAAACTTGATATCAAGGGGAAGAAGTTCAATCGCCCATTTGGACACTCGACCAGTTGCATCTCTGTTGTGCAAAATCTCTGATAGTGGAGCGTCGCTGACGACTGTGATGGAATGGTCAGAGAAATAATGAGAAACCTTCTTTGTGGTCATGTATATTCCATACACAAGCTTCTGATAATGAGGATATCTCTGCTTGGATGGAGTCAAGACTTCAGACAAATAATACACTGGGCGCTGAACTTTGAGAGCTTTTCCTTCTTTATCCTTTACCTTCTTGGGGTTCCAGGATCCTTTTGGTTTCCCCTTAAACTTTCCTTGAGTGACGGCCAGAGCCTCTCCAGGAGCTGCCGGTTCAGCCTTCCGCTTCTGTTTCCGACTGGTGTTTCCTTTTTCCGACTGACTCGGCTTGTGCTTGCCGCTTCGGAGTCGGTCTTCTTCTTCACCGTTGGCGTACTTGGTAGCAATCTCCATCATCCGACTCAAGGTCATGTCACGGGTTCGACCAAATTTCAAACTCAGTTCTCTGTTCTTGACGCCGTCTTTGAAGGCGCATACTGCCTGATGATCAGAGACATTTTCCACAGTGTGGTGCAAAGTGATCCACCTCTGAATATACTCTCTGAGAGTCTCATTAGTTTTCTGCACGCAGACTTGCAACTCTGTCAATCCCGCTGGTCGCTTGCAAGTCCCTTCAAACGTTCTGACGAACACTCGGGACAGATCTTCCCAAGTGTAAATGCTGCTAGGAGGTAATTGAGTCAACCATGCCCTGGCAGAACCTTCCAACATGAGGGGCAAATGCTTCATGGCCACCTCGTCGTTCCCACCACCGATCTGAACTGCCACTCGGTAGTCTTCAAGCCAAGTTTCAGGCTTAGACTCACCCGTGAACTTGCTGACTCCTGTTGCCAACCTGAAATTGGGGGGGATAACTGCGGCTCTGATAGCTCTGCTGAAACATTCAGGACCAGAAACATGTACTCGACTGCTCGTGGGTACATCTCTGTCGAGTGCGCCTCGATGGGCTCTGTTCCGGTCGACCAACCCTTGCACGATAATGGATCGCGCGTCGAAGCCTGGTTCTCTGGGGTCAACTGGAACCCTACGCCCTGTACTGTACTGACGCCTATCATCTGGCTGCCGAGGAGCGTAAGACCCACCCCTCGGAGGGGAATAGGGCACTCGATGCCTATCATTTCGGTCGAGTCTGTCGCCATATTGATCTCGCCGATTCTCACGCCCTTCGCGCCGCGGAGGCGATCTGGGGCTGTGAGCCGACTGAACCGTATTCACAGTGACAGATCGACTGTGAATTCTGTTGCGCGACTGAGACACGGCTGAATTCTGATCTCCTGCTGCCCGGAGCAGATCCCTGATCTACAGCAAACCTCTGCCAGCTTCCGACTGCGAAGGCTGAATGGACTCTGCTATACGGGTCGCAGCTGCTAAATTCTGAATTGGGGTTCGATATACCTGAGTCGGCGGGAAGAGTTGACGTCGACTGGTGTCGGGAACTCGTTGCCGCGCGCGCTCGTCGAGTGCTCGCTGAAGGTTCTCCAGTCGAGTGCGCTCGGCCAAATTGGCCAGACGCGCCTCCTCCAAGGCACGAGCCTCGGGGGTTTATCCTGCGATGGGAATACGCAGGGGATCCTCGTTCCTGCGGCGAAGCTCTTCTCTTTGCAGAGAGTCGAGTGGCTCGGGATGGTACTCTTCGTAGTCTCGTGCAGGGTCGCCGCCGTCACCTGCTCCACCACCACGGGCGAAGCCAGGAGGGCTGTGGGGCCCGTCGACCATCAAGATTTCCGCCGCTGGATCACTGCTTCCGCACTCGGAAGCAGTCTCTCCGGAGCCAGTCGACTGATCGAACAAGCCGTAGAGAGATTCGTTATGCTCGATTGCCGCAACTTGTGTAGTGGCCGATTGGCGAGCCACCGCGTGACTCACCCATCGCTGAAGCCTCGACCGGCCTGAGCGCTTGCGCTGGCGGGAGACCGGGAGGGTGGACGATGGAGGAGCCGACCGATACTGGGTCAACGGTTGCCGCAGCAGAACGCCGCGGACACATGCGCGAAAATGCGTCGCACCGCGGACGGGGAGCGCGTCTACGTCGAGTGGAGCCTCCTGGAGCCATGCGGAGTCGTCGGCATGAAGGTGAGAGTGCCGAGACGGATCTCTTGACCCTTGACCAAAACTCCAGCAGACACCATGGTGAGAGTACTCGGAAGAATCGCAACTTCTCCACAAAATCGCTAAAACACCTGCCCCACGGTGGGCGCCAACTGTCGTGGTTCTAAGCCTGACAGTAGAGTGGGGGGTAGGTATGGAGAGGCAAGGTCCTAGCTATGGAGAGGTTGTAAGCACAAAGGATGTACGAGTTCAGGCCCTTCTCGGAAGAAGTAACAGCCCTACGTCTCGGAGCCCGGAGGCGGTCGAGTGGATTATGAATGTATGAATTACAAGGTGCCGAACCCCTCTGCCTGTGGAGGAGGGTGGCTTATATAGAGTGTGCCAGGACCCTAGCCAGCCCACGCAGGAGAGGGTCTAAGGTGAGTTAAGTCTGGGGCGTTACTGGTAACGCCCCACATAAAGTGCCTTTACTATCATAAAGTCTACTTGATTACAGGCCGTTGCAGTGCAGAGTGCCTCTTGACCTCCTGGTGGTCGAGTGAGTCTTCGTGGTCGAGTCCTTCAGGCCAGTCGAGTGAATCCTCGTTGGTCGACTGGAAGGCGACCTCTTCTAAGGATGTCCTAGGGTAAGTTACTTGGATCAGGTCCATGATCCTACCCTAGGTACACAACCCCATCACTGCGCGTCGCCACTCGGTTGGTCACCTCATCACCACTCGGCCGCTCGGCGCGTCGCCACTCGGTTGGTCACCTCATCACCACTCGGCCGCTCCGCGCGTCGCCACTCGGTTGGTCACCTCATCACCACTCGGCCGCCCCGCGCGTCGCCACTCGGTTGGTCACCTCATCACCACTCGGCCGCTCCGCGCGTCGCCACTCGGTTGGTCACCTCATCACCACTCGGCCGCCCCGCGCGTCGCCACTCGGTTGGTCACCTCATCACCAGTCGGCCACCCCGCGCGTCGCCACTCGGTTGGTCACCTCATCACCACTCGGCCGCGCCGCGCGTCGCCACAGGT
>NW_025239051.1:0-4018 GCF_018294505.1 Triticum aestivum
CCATCGTACATGCCGGGCATCCCGCGCGAATTGGCCGAACATAGCCTCAACATACTAAAGGGATACAAACCTTTTCAACAGACCTTAAGGAGATTTTCATAGCCCAAATGGCAAGCCATGGGGGAGGAGCTAGCCAAGCTACTTGAGGCCGGATTTATCAGAGATATCAAGCATCTGGATTGGCTGGCAAACTTGGTAATGGTACCAAAGAAGGACAAATCCTGGCACCTATGTGTGGACTTTAAAGACCTCAACAAGGCTTGCCCCAAGGATCCCTTTCCCCTCCCTCACATCGATCAAATCATCGATGCCACAGCAGGACACGACTCGCTGTGTTTCCTCGACGCATACTTTGGATACCATCAAATAAAGATGGCAGAGTCCGACCAAGCTGCAACAGCTTTCATAACGCCATATGGCCCTTTCTGCTTCAACACTATGCCTTTCGGGCTTAAGAATGCCGGTGCAACCTATCAACACATGATCCAAACATGCCTGGAAAAGCAAATCGGCAAAATAGTGGAGGCCTATGTGGACGATGTAGTCATAAAAACAAGACACGTCGAAACCCTAATAGATGACTTGAGGCTTATGTTCGACATCCTCCAAACATACGACATCAAGTTGAATCCAGAAAAATGTGTTTTCGGCATCCTCTCTGGAAAACTGTTGGGCTTCATCGTCTCCAATAGAGGAATTGAAGCTAATCCGGCAAAAATTCGAGCTTTGTCGCAATTGGCTATACCAACAGACCTCAAACACATCCAAAAATTGGCTGGATGTGTGGCTGCTTTGAGCCGCTTTATATCCAGGTTAGGAGAAAAGGCATTACCTCTTTACCGCCTTCTTCGGCGCACCAAACACTTCGTGTGGACAGATGCAGCCGCGGCCGGACTCGATGAAATAAAGACCTTATTGGCCAATAATCCAGTCCTAACAGCGCCAAATATCGGCGAACCTATGCTGCTGTACATAGCTGCAACACATCAAGTTGCAAGCACGGTACTCGTCGTCGAACGAGAGGTTGACGGATACAAATTCCCTCTACAAAAGCCGGTTTATTACGTATCCACGGTCCTCACCCCATGCAAATCCCGATACCCACACTATCAAAAAATAGCATATGCGGTCTTCATGGCATCCCGAAAGCTACGACACTACTTTCAAGAGTGTTCGATTATGGTGGCCTCCGAAGTACCACTAAATAATATAATAAATAACCGCGATGCCACGGGCCGGATCGCTAAATAGGCCATCGAGCTCCTTCCGTTCAACATAACATACAAGCCTCGGCGGGCTATCAAGTCGCAAGTATTAGCTGACTTTGTCGCCGAATGGACGGAAGCCGAACTCCCTAAAGAGTACATCACGTACTCTAACTGGATCATGCACTTCAACGGCTCTAAAATGCTGGCCGGATTGGGAGCAGGCGTAGTCCTGACGTCTCCCAGCGGAGACACGGTCCAATACGTTCTCCAAATATTATACACAGACTCCAACAATGTAGCCGAATATGAGGCTCTATTGCATGGTCTCGGATGGCAGTCTCGATGAGCATTCAACACCTGGAAGTGCGCGGGGATTCAAACCTCGCAATATCACAAATAAACGGAGACTTTGATGCCAAGGATCCGAAAATGGCGGCCTACCGTAATGTCGTCCTCAAAATGTCAGCTCGGTTTGAGGGGCTCGAATTCCACCATGTGGCTCGAGAAAACAATCAAGCGGCGGACGTCCTCGCCCGCATCGGTGCTAAACGCGACCCTGTCCCACCCAACATATTCCTGGAAAGGTTGTTCAAGCCATCTGTAGTATGGGAAGGGGAGTCCGGCAATACTAGCACGGATCCGAACACACCCCCAGATTCCGAACTATCAGACATAATCGGAAGCTCTACCACCGAAATAACATCTTCAGCCCACGAAATCATGGATGTCATCGCCCCGTGGACTGAGCCTTTCTTGGCCTACCTAAATAGGAAGGAGCTCCCCGAAGACCAAAATGAAGCACGTTGCATCGTCCGGCGTTCTAAAGCTTACAAAGTCCATGAAGGGGAACTCTATAAGAAAAGTGCAACCGGAGTGCTCCAAAGGTTCATCTCCGAAGAGGAAGGGCGACAGCTCTTGGCTGAAATCCATGCCGGACTGGGCGGGCACCACGCCGCGGCTCGAGCACTAGTCAGCAAGGCCTTTCGTACAGGTTTCTATTGGCCGACGGCCCGAGCAGACACACAGGACCTTGTCCAACACTGTGTCGGTTGCCAGCTCTTTGCCAATCAGAGTCATATGCCCCATACCGCCCTCCAAACAATCCCCATAACTTGGCCCTTCGCGGTCTGGGGGCTGGATATGGTCGGACCCCTTAAAGGGGGAAGCCACAAGAAAAAATACTTATTGGTCATGGTAGACAAGTTCACCAAATAGATAGAAGCCAAACCAGTCAAAACGGCCGAATCCAGACCAGTAATAGACTTTATATCCAGGGTCATACACCGATACGGTGTCCCCCACAGCATCATCACCGATAATGGCTCAAATTTCACAGCCGATGAAGTGAAAGCTTGGTGCGGCAAAATGGGCATTAAGCTCGACTACGCTTCCGTCTACCATCCTCAAACAAACGGCCAGGTCGAACGGGCAAACGGTCTTATCATGAGCGGCATCAAACCCAGACTAGTGCGATCCTTGACAGAGTCGGACACTCATTGGGTCGAGGAGCTCAACTCCGTACTCTGGGGGCTGCGGACCATGCCGAATCGCACCACCGGATATACACCATTTTTTATGGTGTACGACGCGGAAGCAGTACTACCCTGTGACATAATACATGATTCGCCACGCGTACGCATGTACGAAGAGAAGGAAGCCGAGTTAGATCGGCAGGATAACTTGGACACCCTGGAGGAGGAGCGCGATGTCGTGAAGGCCTGTTCCGCATTCTATCAGCAACAGGCTCGACGATACCAAAGCAGAGAAGTGTGGGCCAAAACTTATAATATTGGCGAGCTCGTTCTTCACTTACCGGAGAAGAAGAAGCACAAGCTCAAACCCAAGTGGGAAGGTCCCTTCGTCATTGACAAAGTTCTCACCGGAGGAGCGTACCGCTTACGTAATGCGTTCGATAACAGACTCGAGCCGAACCCATGGAACGCGGCCAGACTCCGGAGATTCTACGCCTAGCGCCGAACTCAGTGTTCGTCTCCTTACCTCCTCCTTTTTAATTATGCTCCCTCCCTCTTCCTTTCTCGATCCTTTTCTCTTCACACAAAGTATTTAATACAGTACAGACTCCCGGATTACTCCGGCCGCACTATGTGTGTAAGCAATACCTGGGGGCTTCCTATACGAAAGCTAAACATAACTTACTATAAAAGGCTTTTTGCCCATCACACATGTGTTTTCCATGTGTGCCTTTTCTTCACCATTATATGCATCGATACGACTTAAGATGTTGCCAAGCTGGGTTGCCTGGCTCCTGTGTTTATGCCCTACGTTCCTATTAATTTGGCTAAGGCATAAGGGGAGCACCTCTGCGATTGTTATTGTCGGTTCAGCCGGATGTGTACCTCAGACTGGGTGAAGCCGAAAGCTAGTTTCCTTAAGAGAATATTCGGTCGGTGAACAAAAGATGTCTTCATTTATCATAACATAAATCCCCAGAAGTTTTGTATCATGCGCTATGGTTCGCAGTTCGGACATGTGTCTTGTCGCATGCTTACCTAGGGAAAGGAACCCTTAACAGAACTATTCTCCCTGGAAGATGTTTCTTACTATCCATGTAATATAACATAACTAGTTGGGTACTTGTCTGTTCAAGCACTTATGACCCCTTACTATCCATGTAATATGCAATCTGATGTTCAGTTTACAGTTTGCTCCTCTAAAATATAATCTTCACTTAACACTTTGGTCCTCTGAAATGTAATGTTCAGTTAGAAAGTTTGGTCCAACAATTGCTACATTTTATAGTAGTGTTCTCAAGCATTCTTTGTTTTGTTATCTATCTTATCTTCTAGTAC
>NW_025239052.1:0-4017 GCF_018294505.1 Triticum aestivum
AGGAAGTGGAAGAGAGGAGGCAGGCCAAGGGAGGCGCACGCCCCCCTGGCCCAAACCAAATTGGACTACGGGGCCTCCCCCACTTTCCTTCTCTCCTTCCCTTCCTTCCTTCCCCTCCTAGTTGGACTAGGAAAGGGGGAACCTACTCCTACTTGGAGTAGGATTCCCCCCCTTGGGGCGCACCCCTTGAGGCCGGCCGGCCCCCTCCTCCACTCCTTTATATACGGGGCGAGGGGGCACCCCATAGATACACAAGTTGATCTTTAGCCGTGTATGGTGCCCCCCTAGACAGATTTCCACCTCGGTCATATCCCCATAGTGCTTAGGCGAGGCCTTGCACCGGTAACTTCATCATCACTGTCACCACGCCATCGTCCTGATGAAACTCTCCCTCGGCCACAGCTGGATCTAGAGTTCGAGGGACGTCACCGAGCTAACCGTGTGCAGATCGTAGAGGTGTCGTGCGTTTGGTAGTTCAACTACATCAACCGCGTTACATAACGCTTCCACTTTCGGTCTACGAGGCTACGTGGACACACTCTCCCCCGTTGCTATACATCACCTAGATAGATCTTGCGTGATCATAGGAATTTTCTTGAAATTACTGCGTTCCCCAACACTTAGATAACTTGATTGATGTTAATTCTGTCATTTTAGTGTCCGGTATATATATCATGATTGAAGTTTGATACTATTGTTTTACCCATTTCCTTAGTTTGAAAACTTGCCTAATTAATGCTTACTTTGTTAGACTTATTCATATGCGTCAACGCATGCATGAAACTATATATATGTAGCTATCTCAGTATAGTAACATGATTAGCAACAATATTCCTCTATAAAATATTAAATTGTATACCTATGCATGGCATCCTTAACAAATCTTATACTTTGCTTAATGATGAAAGTTTGTTACTCTTGTAAACTATCTCAATCTTGAAAAAACAACAAGAAGAACATTATCAGATATATACTTCATAGGCTTGGCACCATATATCCTTCAAATTATCTAGGAGATGAAAAACAGTTGGTAAATAAAGAACATATATTGTTCGTGTGTGCTAAAAAGATCAAAAAACTGTATAACAAATAAGCTAGAATTAAACAAAAGAAATAACTTTATTGATTATGAATTTGAAGAACGGTGCTACTTCACGCTTTTGTTGAACATGATAGTACAAAACCTTACATACAGTGATTTTTATTAGATGTGCTTGAACCACGTTGTGTATTTATCCTCGGCCATGATGGAGTGAAGGTGCAACTTAGTGCGGCATCAGATATATCTGCGAACTTCTATTAGAAGGGGTGGATAAAAATTAAGGAGAAATTAGGGAGATATGAATTAGTAGCACATAAGGGTTCTAACTGTAATTAAGAGATAGTACGAGAAAATACACATACATCTTGAACAAACACAACAAATAAGGCCCCTCACCTGTGAACGCTAATGCATGTACATATGCAAAGCATTGTCAAATGTAAAACAACTAACACGTCATTACGTACCTACAGTTGGAAACATATGGGTCTTGAGTCTTAACCCATGTACATGGTGTGGTTGCAGCCATTGCTGATTCATTGAAGCTGGTGACTCCATAATAATGTAGATCGTAGGTAGATTTGTTGTTCAGCAAACCATAAATACTGGAATGAAAAAGTGAAAAAATTGTATTAAGAAGAGATGTCCATATGGAGAAGACAACAGACTGGAAGTGCAGAATAACAATTGACCTAAGACTGCTAGATTGCACGATATATGCTTCACGTCGGATAAATAATGATCAAAGAAGAGTGCTAGATAACATGATATATCCTTCAACCAGACTGATGTGTAATCCAACAACATCAGCAGCTACCACTATTGCAGGATGTCCTAAGACCATACATGTATCAGAGACCATTCAACCAAACTGTGTGCGATATGTGAATCGCAAACTATACGATAATAAAACCGTCACCAATAAAACAAATTTTGTGACATGACGGATTCATCAAATACGATTAAAAAAAAGTTGTGTGTGCGATACATGACATACATTGATCCATACAAATTGCTGCGATTAGGCAAAATTACGCGAACGGTTACCCAAATCCAGATGTGTGCGATAGACGGCATACATGTCACTTAGATGAACTGTTTGTGATGACCCAAAATGACACAAACGATTACCCTGGACAAGATGTGTGAGATAGACGGTATAAAGGTCATCGCATGAACTGTTTGCAATGTTCTAGAAGAACACAAACGATTCGGCTTAACAAGATGTCTGTAATACTCGGCAAACAGGTCACTCGACTGAACTGTTTGCGATGAGTGAAAATAGCATAAATGGCTCATCGTAACAAGATGTATGTGATACCTGGTTAACATGCCACTCGGATAAACTGTTTGCGAAGAGCAAAAATAAGGCAAACGATTCGGAGTAACAAGATGTGTGTGATTCTCCGGCAAACATGTGAGTAATCAGAATTGTGTGGGAAGACCAATATTAACATAGATCGACAATATCACAGACGATTCTAACTAATAAAGACCCGATTCAAAAGAGGATTACACAAATCATCGTTCGTACTCATACATATAAACTAAACAACATAATAGAGACATCACATATCAGCTAGGTCTAGAAAATAATGAAATATAAACACCTACTCGTCGACATTGTTGCGGGACCGCCTGTTGGTGCGACGATGTTGAAATATTCTCTCCACTCATGCAAAATCCTATCATAGGCCCGGCCATTCCTCCGCTCTTGCTCCATCACAATAGATCCGGGCTCAGGGAAAATCCCGTAAAGGGCCAAACGCGCGTGTGCGACGCTGCATTGACAGGCGTATTCCAAACGGCCGAAAACAACAAAGGCATCATCTGCACATGCTACTAGAGGTCTAGCAAACTCTAACGAGGCTGCCGCCTTTACCACGGCAAATCCCGCGTGTGCCGCCAAGGCAACGGCAGCATCATCAGCGCGTGCCGCACTGGCCGTGTCGTGGAATTGTCATGTCATATGTCCTAGTGAAAGGACTTAGCCGTGGAGTCATCGCAACTAGGGAGCTTAAAGGGGTTAATCGGGACAAAGGGCACGGGGTTTATACTGGTTCAGCCCCTTACGGTGAAAGTAAAAACCTATGATCCAGTTTTGAGTGGGATTGCTTATGACTCGATTACTAGGGAGCAGAATTGCTTGACCTAGATCTCGATCTGATGTTAATTGCCCTGAACCGCTGCCGGGTTGTCCCTTTGTACACAGAGGTCGATGCCCAGCGGCTCACAGAGTCCCGGCCGGCTCATAAACAGTGTCCGGCTCGGCTCTTAACTATTCTTGCCTTACAATACAAGTCATGTATATATGGCGGTTTATCTCTACGGGCCTTAAGTCGCCTCTGAGCTTTGGGCCCTTAATTGAACCGCCATCTTCAAGCTTGGTCTTGGGCCTCGCAAGTACTCATAGGTATAACCCGGTCCCTCCTGGGCGGGTCATACCTAATAGTTATATCCCCAACATTAGGCCCCAGATTGATTTGAACTAGTTCATGTCAATCTTCAATATTTAAGAGAAATCTTCTGCTCCTTGCTTATGAAATTTTTGTAACCCGCCATGACATCATCCTCTGGATCTGTGATAACCCGCCATGACGTCATCTACTATTTAGTGCATGTTTTTTCCAACGTATCTCAACGGATCCTTATCTTAATGACCATCCCAAAAATCAAGGCGTCCATGTAGCTGGATATCCATTTTTTCGGCCTCCTCGTTTTTCATGCCCACTTATCAGTCTTCCCTTATAAATAGGCATGACTAGGTCTCTTCTCATTCTCCCCTTTCCTCGTCTTCTTCCTCTAGTAACCCTACTGTTGCTCGAGCTCCGCCGCCACTGCCGTGCACCTCGTCTTCCTCGACCTTGGCCGCTGCATCGATCTGAATCCGTCCAGAGAATGTCGGCAACTCTCCGCAACATATCTGTTGTTGTAAGTTTTCACCTTTCTGCATCTTAGATCCATACTAGGGTTTG
>NW_025239053.1:0-4017 GCF_018294505.1 Triticum aestivum
GCAGCAGCAACTCGTCTCTCCTCAGGATATTGTAAACATGTAAATCGTTGTTCAGTTTCTAACTCCCAAGTAAGATATATATCAGGAACATATCTGCCCTCAAATGGTGGAATATTCAATTTCAGTTTAGGAATATGGACATCATCTCGTACCTGAGGTGGTGGTGGTGCAGGCCTACCATTACGAATATATACCTGAGGTCGACCTGCTGGTGGTGGTGCTGGTGGCTGCTCGTAGATCTGATTTTGATCAACCTCATCCTCATAATCGCCCGCATACTCATCATCCTCCTGGGTACCAGCAACAGCAGTAGCAGGAGCCACAGAAGTATCAACAGCAGCACCAACAGTTTGGCCAAACGCAAGAGGAACACGGCTCGCTCGGCGAAGGTCTATTTCGCGACGTGGAGGTAGTCGTCGTTGTTGTTGTTGGAGAGGTGCGTTAGGTGCAGCGGGTGGTGGTGGTGGAAGACGCGCGAGCAATTCATTAAATCTGTTATCGAGCTTAGTTTCGAACGTCTTCTCAAGGCCAGTGATCTTCTCCATGGCCTCTTCAAAATTGTTCAGCACATCTTGCACCTGTTCAGTCATCATTTGCTGAAACTTATCATGAAGCTCCTTGTTCGATAACTTCTCCCAGTCAATCTCGTCGGCTTGTGATCCTGGCATGGTTAGCAGCAATAGAAACACACAAGAATATGATCCTACAGACTACGAACAAGTGGTGGTGGTGGGTGTCACAAATCCGTCAAGCAAAACTCAAATTCTTACCAGTTCTTACCCAGCAGCAGGCGGTGATCGGCAACCGTTGTAGTCAAAAACTCTCAAAGCTTGGATAGAGCGATTACCAGGGAGAGTCAAACACACGACGTAGATGTATGTGGAGCTGGGAAGGCTTATAGTATGGTAGCAAAAAGGGTCAGCAATAATCAATTCAGAGATGCAAAGTTGAATAAACGCTCAACGACGGTACTGTGCTGGTCCTAGGCTAGACTGTGCTAGAGACGCGAGCCTAGAACACCAACAAAATCACGGCGCGGCACGTAAACAAGGGAAAAGCACACTCTGAATTAAAAATTTTTCGCTCTTTTTTTTTGCGCTGCTTTTTTTTTGCGAAAAATCACTATAATGGCGAGTATCTCAAAACTCTTCCTAGCTCAAACTGACAGGATGGGCACGAAATTTTTCGACCAAAATTATTTTTTTTTCGACTGCCCGGACCCAAAAACTGGAAACGGGTCAAAAAAAACTTCCTATAATGGCACCTGTCTCAAAACACTCAGAAACACCTAAAAATAGGATAGCCAGAAATTTTTTCGAAAAATGCGTTTTCGAAAAATTTTGGGCCTAAACGGAGCGTGGCTACCCGACTCTTTTTTTTTCCCCCGAAACCTACTCTGGCAAGGAAACACGAATCGGAATCTAGATGGATCTCGAAAACAAACCTAATATGCAAGGAACTCGGATTGGTGGTGGATATATGGTGGTGGTATATGGCAGCGGTGGTGGTAGCGGTGGTAGTATATGGATATGGATCGATGGTGGTATATGGACACGGATTGGTGGTGGTATATGGATACGGATTCGGAGCGATGAAGGATAAGCGGTGGTGGTAGATGGCAGGGGCGATGATGATGGTGCGGCGGCGGCGTGACAACTTATGACCAGAACTCGAAACTCTAAAAGACTAGACTCTAAGACCAGCAACTAGACACGACGATGCAACCGCAAATTCAACAAAGCAAAACCCTAAAAAGATTATGCAAAGGCTCAGATTGGTTCGGATATGATGAACTAACCCTAATTTTTTTTGTGTGGCTTTTTCGTGGACTGTAGGTATGAAGAACAGACTCGATCTAAACTACGAAAAACTGTAAAATCTCACCGAGCAACCTGGAAATCTCATACCACTTGATAGAGGCAAAGGTGTCCCGGCTTTCGATGAGATGATGGATATCGCTTTGGTGGAAGTCGACTTTGACGATCCGACTACGAACGTGCGAGGACGTCGCGCCTTAGCAATCGCTAAACCAACTCCGAGAGGTTATTGACCACGCCGGAGCACGATTAACCTGACCACGAGGGTCTGTTTCCTGCGAGCAAACGAAGAACAAGCAAGAAACTAAGATTGCAATCTGGATATTGCGAATATAAGATGAAAGCTTTATTGATCAAGGTGGGGTTCTGTGACGCCTTTGTCTGGACGTTGAACACAAACGAAGTATGCGAAGTTGCAGCTATGGCGAACTTTTAATCTAAACAAAACCCAAAGTCTAAACGATGCCCTAAGGGCTGTATATATGGAGGAAGAGGGGGGAATTTCGTGGCCCTTGGTGGAGGGGTCCGAAATCAACCCTATCTCTTGTTTCCCCACACATACGGACTCTAAAAATAGCCTATACTTATGTATTTCGAAATTACATGGGCCTGGCCCAATAATAAGGTGACGCAGCACCTAAAATAGCCTCGGGACGAAATTTATGAAGTGGCATCTTGTATATTTCGTCCAAGGCTTCATGCACCCATTATGGTGGCTTCAATGTCCTGAAATCATCACTTGTAACTACGTTCTTGTTCCCCTTGCGCATGCCATAATCTCCATGCTGGTTCTTGCTCCAATGTTCATCCTTCTCCAAGCTAGGCCCTTCATTTGTAAGCAAAACAAATGTATCCAATTTAGGCAGCATCATATTCTCATGAACATTAGAATCATTACCAAGAAACGAAAGTACCTGGTAATTTAGTTGGCGTGCGCGAGCTCTAGTAATTGGTCCAGTACGTATAGCAGCAGGGCCTGTGGGTGTAACAATGGTATTGATGTCCTCATCACCAAGTTGTTGCACTCCCTCCGTCTATGATGACGCGCACAGAACGTTCCTTCACAACTCCCTTGGTATGGAAAAAATTGTGCCTCTGATTTTGATAGAGGCAAAGGTGTCCCGTCTTTCGATGAGATGGTGGATTTCGCTTTGGTGGAAGTCGACTTTGACGATCCGACTACGAACGTGCGAGGACGTCGCGCCTTAGCAATCGCTAAACCAACTCCGAGAGGTTATTGACCACGCCGGAGCACGATCAACCTGACCACGAGGGTCTGTTTCCTGCGAGCAAACGAAGAACAAGCAAGAAACTGAGATTGCAATCTGGATATTGCGAATATAAGATGAAAGCTTTATTGATCGAGGTGGAGTTCTGTGACGCCTTTGTCTGGTCGTTGAACACAAACGAAGTACGCGAAGTTGCAGCTATGGTGAACTTTTAATCTAAACAAAACCCAAAGTCTAAACGATGCCCTAAGGGCTGTATATATGGAGGAAGAGGGGGGAATTTCGTGGCCCTTGGTGGAGGAGTCTGAAATCAACCCTATCTCTTGTTTCCCCACACATACGGACTCTAAAAATAGCCTATACTTATGTATTTCGAAATTACATGGGCCTGGCCCAATAATAAGGTGACGCAGCACCTAAAATAGCCTCGGAACGAAATTTATGAAGTGGCATCTTGTATATTTCGTCCAAGGCTTCATGCACCCATTATGGTGGCTTCAAAGTCCTGAAATCATCACTTGTAACTCCGTTCTTGTTTCCCTTGCGCATGCCATCATCTCCATGCTTGTTCTTGCTCCAATGTTCATCCTTCTCCAAGCTAGGCCCTTCATTTGTAAACAAAACAAATGTATCCAATTTAGGCAGCATCATATTCTCATGAACATTAGAATCATTACCAAGAAACGAAAGTACCTGGTAATTTAGTTGGCGTGCACGAGCTCTAGTAATTGGTCCAGTATGTATAGCAGCAGGGGTTGTGGGTGTAACAATTGTATTGATGTCCTCATCATCCTCCCCTTCTTGAAATGAAGTCGTCCTCGACGGAAGTTCATCTTCCTCACCCAAATAAGGCTTCAAATCTACAATGTTAAAAGTGGGACTAACCCCAAAATCTGCAGGCAGCTCAAGTTTATATGCATTATCATTTATTTTCTCTAACACCTTAAAGGGACCATCAGCACGTGGCATTA
>NW_025239054.1:0-4017 GCF_018294505.1 Triticum aestivum
TTCCTCCACCTTCCTTTCAGTTTCATTTTCCCCCTCCACCTTCCTTTCATTTTCATTTTCCCCTTTGTAATATATATACTCCCAGACATCAACCTTCTTATATCTTCAGAAAGGCGCCCCGATTTCACAACAGCACCGCAGCCCCTTCATTTTCTTCCTTAAATCCGACGAGAAGCTATGAAAAGCCACCATCCAATTCTATCCTTTGGGCCACCTTCTTCTGTTTACATTCTTCCTATTTGATTACCAATTAGAAATCATCCATTGCTGATGTCCTATATGTATGAGGATGATCTGAGTTTCAGTTAGTTTTTTTTGCAGGGCTTTTCAACATCAGACTTCTCCATCTTGAGGCTGCATTCAGGGGCAGTGATCTTAATGACTACCAGCCCACGAAGTAGATGGCATTGTATGATCTGGTAGGTCTGTGCATGATATTGATCCTACTATTATTGTTGGTGCTTTTTCTGCATACGTTTTTCTTATACATTATTGTTGGTGCATAAATTTATAGAAACAATTTTGATCTTTCGTCAAGTACTCTATGTTTGATAAGTAGATTATTGGAACCTCTAGCAAATGCATAGTTGAACAATAATGAATTTCTGTAGGGTAAACATTCTTGATGTTTAAAGTAGCGACAATGCCCAATAACATGCTGGATGAGTTATGGTCTTGAGGTTTGTGCCAAGGTAATACTATTTCTGTTCTCTGTCAATTTATTACTGGTATTATCTCATGACAATTCTTGCCTATTAGGCCTAATACATGTATCTGATTTAGAACTACTAATTTTGTCACATGTCATTGTTACCCTGCTAAAGAAGAACGTATACATCTTGCCAAAGAATTATTTTCCCATGTACTATGATACGTCTCCAATGTATCTATAATTTTTTGTTGTTCCATGCTGTTATATTATCATTCTTGGATGTTTTACATTAATTTTATAGCAACTTTATATTATTTTTTGGGACTAAACTATTGACATAGTGCCTAGTGCCAGTAGTTGTTTTTTGCTTGTTTTTTACTTCGCAGAATATCCATATCAAACGGAGTCCAAACGCAGTGAAATTTTTTGGAGATTTTTTCTGCCCAGAAGACAACTTGGGAGCCAAGGAAATGCATGAGGGAATACCCGCGGGTCCCACTACCCACCTAGGCGCACTAGAGGCCCCTAGCACGCCCTGATGGGTGGTGGGGCCCACAGAGGTCCTTTCGACCGCCTCTTGGCTCTATAAATACCCAAATATTCCAGAAACCCTAAGGGAGTCGGCGAAAAACAATTCCAGCTACTGCAAGTTCCAGAACCACGAGATCTAATCTAGAGCCCTTTTCCGACACCTTGCCGGAGGGGAACACGGTCATGGAGGGGTTCATCATCCTCATTGGTGCTCCTTCGATGATATTTTCTTGTTTGATCTTTTGTTTGTGTGTGATCTTTTTTGCGTAGTCACGGTGTCTGAAGAAAATACCAAATTGTGTGGTTTTTCCAATACTAATAATAATGATTTTATTAATACTCTGATTGCTCCTCCCGCCGCTAGTGCGGAGTCTTATGATATTAATGTCGCTTTGTTGAATCTTGTTATGAAAGAGCAATTTTCTGGTACTCCTAATGAGGATGTCGCGTCCCATCTAAACACTTTCGTAGAATTGTGTAATATGCAAGAGTAAAAAGATGTGGACAATGATATTGTGAAGTTAAAATTATTTCCTTTCTCTTTGAGGGATCGTGCAAAATTTTGGTTTTCTTCTTTGCCTCGCAATAGTATCGATTCTTGGGATAAATGCAAAGATGCTTTTATTACTAAGTATTTTCCGCCAGCGAAAATTATTTCTCTTAGAAATCAAATCATGAATTTTAAGCAACCTGAGCATGAACATGTTGCGCAATCTTGGGAAAGAATGATATTGATGCTAAGAAATTGTCCTACTCATGGTTTAAATCTTTGGATGATCATACAATTTTTTTATGCGGGATTGAATTTTGTTTCTAGAAATCTTTTAGATTCCGCCGCGGGTGGTACTTTTAAGGAAATTACTTTGGGTGAAGCCACTAAATTGCTTGATAATATTATGGCAAATTATTCACAATGGCATACCGAAAGAGCACCTACTAGTAAAAAAGTTATTTCGGTTGAAGAAATTAGTACTTCTGAGTGAAAAAATTGATCCTCTTATGAAATTGGTTGCTAGTAAAATGCTCCTATTAATATTGATGATGTGCCTTTGTCTACTTTGATTGAGCAAAATAGTGATCCCGTAGATGTGAATTTTGTCTCGCGAAACAATTTTAATAACAATGCTTATAGAGGTAATTTTAATCCTAGGCCTTTTATTGGAAATTCCTCTAATAATTACGACAATTCCTATGGTAATTCTTGTTACAATAGTAACAGGAACCCCTCTGATCTTGAGAGTAATATTTAAGAATTTATCAATGCACAAAAAGTTTTCAACACCATGGTAGAAAAAAATTTGAGTAAGATTGATGATATGTCCAGAAGCATTGATAGAATTATTCATGATGTAGAAAATCTCAAGATTAAAAAAATTTCACCTAAGATTGATGTCAACAAATCAATTAAAGCTTTATATGTTTCTGTGGATGAAAGCAAGAAAAGAACCTTATGCTTAGAGCTAAAAGAGAATTTTTAGAAAGAGCATTTTCTACCGATTGCTTTCAAAATTATGATGAAGATCTTAAAATGATTGGTGTTTCTTCTATTGATTCCTTGTTTAGTAATATTAAACTTGATGAAAAGAGGACTGAAGAAGAGTCAACTTTAGCTAAAAGGCGTCCTCATAATTCGGAGGGTGAAAATCTTGTTGAAAAAATTGATAAAAGTGGGAGGTCAAAACTTTAACTAATGTGCCCACTCTTTTGAATTACAAAGACTTTAATTATGATAATTGCTCTTTGATTGAATGTATTTGTTTGTTGCAATCCATGTTAAATTCACCTAATGCCTATGAACAAAATAAAGCTTTTACTAAACATATTGTAGAAGCGATGATGAAAGCTTTAGAAGAAAAGTTGGAATTAGAGATTTCAATTCCTAGAAAATTATATGATGAGTGGGAACCTACCATTAAAGTCAAGATTAAAAATTATGAGTGCTTTGCTTTATGTGATTTGGGTGCTAGTGTTTCCACAATTCCAAAATCGCTATGTGATGTGCTTAGTCTTACCAATATTGAAGAATGTTCTCTTAATTTGCACTTGGCGGATTCTACTATTAAAAAGACTTTGGGAAGAATTAATGATGTTCTTATTCTTGCAAATAGGAATAATGCGCCCATAAATTTTATTGTTCTTGATATTGATTGCAATCCGTCTTGTCCCATCATACTTGGTAGACCATTTTTACGAACTATAGGTGTCGTGATTGATATGAAAGAGGGTAATATTAAATTTCAATTTCCACTTAGAAAGGGTATGGAACACTTTCCTAGAACAAGAATTAAGCTACCATATGAATCAATCATGAGGGCAACCTGTGGATCAAAAACCAAAGATGACAATACTTGAATCTATGCATTATGCCTAGCTAGGGGCATAAAACAATAGCGCTTGTTGGGAGGCAACCCAATGAATCAAATATTTTTTCTAGTTTTCTTTCTATTTTTGTGTGTTCACACAATTATGCTACTGTTATGATTGTGTTTTTGTGTTTTAATTAGTGTTTGTGCCAAGTAAAACTTTTGGGGTCATGTTGGGTGATAGTTGATTTGATCTTGTTGAGAAACATAAACTTTTGCGCCCAATAGCAGAATTGTTAAAAAATCATAGAAGCATGATAAAATTCTGAAGTTTTTACACAAGATTGATACACAACTTGCCTATGTTTTCCTATTTTTCGGAATTTTTTGAGTTACAGAAGTATGGTCAATGTCCAGATTACTACAGACTGTTCTGTTTTTGACAGATTCTATTTTCGTTGCATTGTGTGCTTATTTTGATGAATCTATGGATTGTATCGGGGGGGGGGGGTATAAGCCATGGTAAAGTTA